>NC_140972.1:62840213-62845213 GCF_056783735.1 Eptatretus burgeri | reverse complement strand
GACACGGTCTGGTACCCTGCACTGCTCACCAAACTCTCTTCCTCTGGTATTAAAGGATTTCTCCACTCATGGCTTGCCGACTTCCTCTCCCGTGACAACCAACGTGTGGGCCTTCATGGAGTTCTCTCATCCCCTCTTCCTGTCCAGGCTGGAGTTTCTCAAGGCACTGTTCTGGGCCCTGTTCATTTTCTGATTTTCATCAATGATCTCTCTGACTCTGGAAAATCCTCTTTATCTCTTTGCTGATGACTCCACCCTCTGCTGTACCATATGTCATCCCTCAGATCGGCAAGCAGCACCCTCTTCACTCTCTGCAGATCTCGATAAAATCACAAGCTGGTCCATCAGGTGGAACATGTCTTTCAACGCTGACAAATCTCACACTCTCACGATGTCTCTCTAAAAGGACCGTCTGGAACCCCCCCCCCCCCCGCATCTACTTTCTTAACAATCCTCTTCAAGAAGTCCTTTCTTTCAAGCTTCTGGGTCTCATTATCTGCCATGATATTTCTTGGGAAAGCCATATTTCCAAGCTGGCCTACAAAGCCAGTTGCTGACTGGACATCCTCCATCATGCAAAGTCCTTCCTTGGCACAGCTGAGCTCCTAACCACATACAAAGCTTTTTCCCACAGCCTGATGGAGTACTGCTCTCCCCTCTGGGCTGGTGCTCCTACCTCTCACCTTTCTCAGCTTCACGCTGTGGAAACCAAGGCATTTAGGATCATTGGTATCTCCGCTGATGAGGCTGAGACTTTAGGTCTCTCACTCTCTCACCGCAGGCAGGTCGGTGGTCTTTCTGCCTTCTACTGTCTCCTCTCCGGCCTCGCCACCCCCTGCTCTGTCTGAGATATGTCCCCCACATATTTCTGCAGGGTGTTTCAAGGTCTGCGAGCAAACCCTGTTTGGTAAAACTATCAAAATCTAGAAAAACTGCTCACCTTCACTTTTTTCATTCCTCTTTTTTCCCACCTTTGGAACAAACTCCCACACTCTCTTTAATCTTATTCTTCCCTCCATGTCTTCAAAACAGCTGTTCACTGCCATCTCTTATCTTCCCCCATCCAAAACCATGATCTTTTCTACCCCTGCTAATCGACCCCAATCCCAACTCCTTCAAATTCCCTGCTTTTCTTCCTAAAACTCCCTGTCGTGTTAGGAGCTGAAAGTCCCGATAGTGTCCATATTGTTTACCCTGTGTGGCCCACCCTATCCCTCTCCTTTCTACAGATCTCATGTCTCTGTTACCCACTGTTCTTTTCCTTCCCTCTCCCACCCCTCTTGTCTCCTGCTCCCCTTTTTGTGTGTTTCTGTGTGTTAGCTCTCATACGAGCCTTGACAGTTTATTCCAAAAAATGAAATAAAATAAATTTCACATGGTAAAACCACATAATCCACAAAGAACAACTGTCAGTCTGACACCCAGACGATTGTTCCTGATAATACAAACCATTCAACCAGAAGGCAGTGGTGTGATCGGCGGTAAATTTGATTGTATATATATATATATATATATATATATATATATATATATATATATATATATATATATATATATATATATATATATATATATATATATATATATTGTTACGGAAATGGCCCTTAGTAGGCTAATAAAGATAGGATTAGCTCAGATCCCCCATTAAATGCATGTTTAGCTGGGCTGTTCGGTAAAATGGATGTTACATGTGTGTCGGGAGTTGTAAGAGGCTGTTTATTGTTTGTGCGGTGGTGGTGGATCGAGAGCTCCCTCTTCTTCCTTCCCCTCTCCAGACTAGAGGCCCCACCCAGTCGGCTGAGAGGAGGTGGCCAAAAATAGGAAGTAAAACTAAGGGGAGGAGTTTGTCGGCTTCGTAAAGGGGGAGGAGCCAGTGGCTCGCAAAGGAGTGAACAAAAAAGAAACTGTGTGCGCCGAGGTGGCGCCGATCGGCTGTACACGGGACACCTGTGTCTGTTTTTCGTGAGGAATGAGCCGAAAGAAAGGCAGTGAAGGCAACAGAGAAACGACGAGTGTAGAGTCGCGGTCTGCTGGATGAGCAGGGGCTTCGAGGCGAGCGAGAAAAGGAAAGGCAGTGGTGAATCGGCTG
Organism: Eptatretus burgeri; assembly: GCF_056783735.1. Classification (NCBI taxonomy): domain Eukaryota; kingdom Metazoa; phylum Chordata; class Myxini; order Myxiniformes; family Myxinidae; genus Eptatretus; species Eptatretus burgeri. The sequence continues at coordinate 62,843,124 of NC_140972.1, read as the reverse complement.
GAGAAGAAAACTGAACCTGAGGGTCGAGTCTGCCATCGGCCGAGAAAGAAAAGCTGGAACTGAGAAATGACTGGTGGGAGTCGTGATTTGCTGTGTTGGGGATGGCTGTGTCTGTCTGTGATCTGCTTCGTGAAGGAGGCAGGAGAAATGACTTGAGGCTGCCTGCACATCGAGTGGGCGATCGACTTTCATGAGAAGGTCCTTGACACGTTTGTCGATCCGCCTGCCGGTCCGCCTGCCAAAGCCCAAACACCTTGATTTGGCCTTGCCTGGTGAACAGGCTGGGCATGGACTTGTATGCTGGACCTTGTGGAAAGCCAGCTGGAGCATACCACCATGGATCTTTCGCTCTGGTGCAGTTGACCTCGCGGGGTCTGAACGCGCGAGAGTGCGTGCGTGAGGTCTGCGACAAAAGGGCGAGCGCCATTTTGTCATGTGGCATGTTCGAGCTGGGGGCTCGAAGCCATGGACATTGGCTTGTTACGAGCGACATTCGTGCTTTTGGCACTTTCCTCTCATCCATGAAGCATCACCAAGTACTCTGTGTCTTGTCTACATGTCGTCCAGGCCGAAGGTATATCCCGCTAGGGTTCCCTTCGAAACCCGTAATCCGTAGCTCCCGAGTTAAGAGCGGGTTATAGATTAATTATAACATTGTCATGAATGCTTTGCTTGTGTTGTGTTCCCCAATGTGTCCCCAATAAATCTGGTTGGTTCGTATGAAGTTGCCGCGATGGATTAATTCGTGTCACGTCGAGGAACGATCCGTTCCATTGGTATTTAAAACCAAAATGGTTACAGACTGGCAGAAAATGCTCGGCATCTGACAAAACCAGTCTGTAACTGGGGTTCTATTTCCCCAGCTGGTAAGGTCCAGGATTACGTTGGTACCGCGATTGAAAACGCGTGACCCGAGGCCTGTGCCGAGCCGGCCGGCATTATAAACCCCGGAGACGGCTAGAGTGGGTTGAGAATCCCTCCGTCGCTGAATCCTTAACAATATATATGTATATATATATATATATATATATATATATATATATATATATATATATATATATATATATATATATATATATATATATATATATATATATATATATATATAGACCACAAGGGGAAAACCAGAGATGTCAGGATAAGTCAATTTTGAAGAAACTGAAAAACAAAGTTTCAAGACTGTGGTGGACTGTTTAATAACTGTCATATAGATTTCTTTTCCAGTAAAAGGAAGAGTGATCATTGGCCGATCAAAGTAAGCATGTAGCATTTGCCAAGCTTCTGTGTTATTTAATTTAAGAGCAAAGAACGAATCAATGTTGCAAACTGACATCACTGGTTATTCCCTTGTTTAATAATTGCCATGCAATTTTAACCCAGGATGTGTAGCAAATTCATGCTTGTTGGTTATTAGCATACATTACATGACTTTGGTGATCACAGATTATTTTTTTCAACATTAAACGGTCATTGTTTTTTTGTTTTATTGGTGTTCAACGCCATACTCAAGGGTATTTTGCTTATATGACGACGGATTCTCCATTTCTTACTCCGTACTACCTAATGTGATGGAAAACCGGGAGGAAACCAAGGATAAACCACCCCCGCGATAGTGGAAGTCACCTCATGTGACTCCCTCATATACCTAAGCAGGTTGATTGGGCGGTGGGTACATCGAATGAGGATGGGTACTCAGACGCGCTAACCATTAAGCCACGGCGTGGGTCCCATAAAAGTCACAATAAAGGTTTGACCAGGCTTGAACCATGACATGCACCAACTACGGAGCCCATGATATAACCAAATAGGCTATTGTAGTGCTCAGAGTTTATGCTGATGAAAGTTTTACAACCTTTCATTTTTTAGTTTCTCAACTCTGAATATTATGGTGGAACAGTTAACATGAATGAAAGGGAGATAACCAGGAGTAAAGTACTGACAACTCTGGGTTTCTACTTTTTCAGCTTTGACAACACTTGTTTTTTCATTTCACGGCTAAACTTATACCATATAAATTATGACACCCCTGGTTATTTGTTGAAGTAATATTGTGAGAGGAAACCTTATGTTGCCAACTATTGGCAGGTGCAATAACCCTGAAATTTATAAAAAGTGACATCTCTGGTTTTCCCTTGTGGTCTTCATATGAATGTTTGTATATAATTCTAACCACTGACTGAGTGACTCAGCGAGTGGTTAGAATGTATGTTCCTTTCGACTAATATTAATGTTCGGTACCTTCTGACTGATATTAATGTTTGGTACCTTCCGGGCGACATAGAGAGATGAAATTTTGTGTGCAGACAGACATCGAAGCCGATACACTGGGGAAAAATCACAGAACCATCGGAAAGCATCCATATATACGTGAAAATATAAATAAATGAAAACAAGTAAATGAAAATAATAAATTCATGTGAGCAACCAGAGACAATGGGGAAGCACAGTAATTTTGCGTGTTGACAGATATCGAACCGAGAAAAATCACAGAACAAATGAAAATATAAATACACAGGGTGGGCCAAAAGTCATTGAATGTTTTCTTTTTTTTATAACTTTTTCATTTTTAATTAATTTTTAGTTTTTCGTTTTTTACAGATAAAGAAGACCAGGGAGATTCATTATGAATAAATTTACCAATGACGAGTGTGTGAGAATTGTTGAATTTTATTGCTCCAGTGGTAAATCAAGAATTCATACTCAAAAAAAATTTTTCAATGATTTTAATTTTTGAAAACAACCATCAGAAAACACGATTCGGAACTTGATTGCTTGCTTTGAGTCAAAGGGATCTGTTCAGGACTCAGCCCGCAGTGGAAGACCTTTTTTTTTTTCCAAGATTATGATGGTGATGTTTTATTTATTTATATATATATATATATATATATATATATATATATATATATTTATA
>NC_140972.1:62812713-62837713 GCF_056783735.1 Eptatretus burgeri | reverse complement strand
GAACAGCGGCAGTGACCAATGAGCTGACCGGACGAGCAGGGCGAAAAGGAGGAACTGGCTGGATGAGCAGATGAGATGGCTGACTGACTGACTGACTGACGGACCCATAAGCAGACTGACCGACTGACTGGGCGAACTGACGAAAAGACCCTGATCGGCTCCGCTCTGACCTTTTTATGGGCCCGGACGAAGGGAGGGGCTGAGAATTGGATCAAATCCAGCTGTAGGCAAAATCACACTCCCCGATTGGGCCACAGTGGCCGTAGCCATGCCCCACCAGGCCACAGAAAAGAAAAATGGGGCAGTTGCTCACTAACCTTGCCACGGGTTGGAGCTCCGAGCTTTACATGGGTCTTTGTTTTTTGGACGCGTTCTTTGGACGCGTTCTCCGGCTCCGAACTTGTACTGATCTTCATTCTAACATGGAATTATAGAGAAATCCCTGCACTACCCATAAGTCCCTTCACGAGCCACAGTGCACGTTCGCGCCTCACGTTATGCCTTGAAATAGCTCAATCCGCGTCTCCTCCGGGTCCCTTGATGCTACGGTGCGAATTTGACGACCATGGGACAGTCCCGGAAGTTGTAGAGTCAGGTGCTCTTGTTGTGACATTTGTATTGAGAGATGCTGGCAAGGTGGTTTGTAGTGAGTGATGATTGCCACGTGGTGGTCATCGTGAAATTGGTGAATAAAAGTCACGTGTAAACATGAGTTGTTATGGGGGTATTTTTACCAGTTGTATGATGCGGTTGTGGTGAATGTGGTAAGGTTTGTTAAGCGGAATAAAGTCTGAGGTGAGGTGGTGGTTGGGATTTGGCGTGCACATTTGAATGGCGAATGGGCGCGCAAACTCCAAAGGAATTATGTACCGGTGCATTGTCGGCAGGAAGCGTTCACAGCGCAAAGATGCTGGAGATACTCATCGAGCGTTTCTCATTCTTATTGCTTAGTGTGCATGCTTGCTTGCATGTTTCACACAACAAAAAGGACAAGGTCAAAGGTTAAAGTGAAGATTAAAGAGATATAAAAAACCTAAATACATGAGTCCCACGCCACACATCTTTCTCCTTTTACCCACTAGACATATGGAAGGGACTAACTGAGACATATACCATCAAAACAACTGCCGAGATATCACTATGTTTGGCGCTATTTGGAGACATGCGGTTTTACAGTATTGCAACAATATACATCGAAATCCATTGAGACCATACTCTGTACAGAGCATTGGTGCTGCCAAATCAGTCTCTTTGGCTTTTGGGCACAATCCTGGATTGATCGCAACTCCGACACAGGATACCAGCAAGCTGGCACTCATTTTGCCGACCTCAGAAGCATGACAGACTGAGTCAACCCCACCTGGTATTAATTCAATGCTTGAGCAGCATTCGAACTCAGAACCCGAGGATCCCAAGCCCACCACCCGAACCATTAAGCCAACACCAGGCTATATATATATATATATATATATATATATATATATATATATATATATATATATATATATATATATATATATATATATATATATATATGTAAATATTGTTTCGGAAATGGCCCTTAGTATGCTACTAAATATAGGATTAGCCCAGATCCCCCATTAAATGCATGTTTAGCCAGGCTGTTCGGTAAAATGGACGTTATATGTGTGTCGGGAGGTGTCACAGGCTGTTATTTGTTTGTGCAGTGGTGGTGTACCGAGAGCTTCTTCTTCTTCCATCCCCTCTCCGGACGAGGCCCCGCCCAGTCGGCTGAGAGGGAGTGGCCTGAAAAGAGGAAGTAAAACTGGAGAAGTACAAAACTGCAGTCGGCTTTGAGGCAAGCCAGCGCCAGAAAAGAGGAAGTGAAACTGGAGAAGTACAAAAACTGCAGTCGGTTTTTAGGCGTGCTGGGGCTTCGAGGCGAGCAGAAAAAGAAAAGACAGTGGTGATTCTGCAGAGAGAGAAACTGAACCTGGGCGCGCCGGGTCTGCCTTCTGTGGACTGGAGAAGCGAGCCAGGGCTGAAGGAAAGGCAGGGAAAGGCCTGCATGAGGTCTGTCTGCCCTCGGCTGGAAGGGAAACGACTGGTGGGAGTCGTGATCTGCTGTGTAGGGGACGGCTGTGTCTGTCTTTGATCTGCTTCGTGGATGCCTGGTGAACAGGCCAGGCCTGGACATGTATGCTGGACCTTGTGAGAGACCAGCTGAAACCCATCATCGACCTGACGGTCTGGTGCAGTCGACCTCGCGGGGTCTGAACGCGCGGAGGCCGCGTGCGTGGGCGGTGCGACAAAGGATGACGAGCGCCATCTTGCCACACGGCGTACTTGAGCTTGGGGCTCGAATCCGTGGACATCGGCTTGTTACGAGCGACATCCGTGCTTTTGACACTTTCCTCTCGTCCATGAAACATCACCAAGTAATCTGTCTTGTCTGCATGCTGTCTATGTCTTGTCTACATGTCGTTTAAGGCTTATCCATTATTTAGGGACCCCATCGAAACCCGTAATCCATATCTCCATAGTTAAGAATGGGTTATAGATTAATTAAAACATTGTAGTGAATATTTTGCTTGTGTTGTGTTCCCCAATGTTCCCCAATAAATCTGGCTGATTCATATGAAGTTGCTGCTTTGAGTTAATTATTGTCACGCTGAGAAACAATTCGCTCGATTGGTATATAAAACCAAAATGGTTACAGACTGGCAGAAAACGCTCGGTATCTGACAAAACCAGTCTGTAACTGGGGTCTATTTCCCCAACTGGTAAGGTCCAGGGGTACGTTGGTATCGCGATTGAAGACGCATGACCCGAGGCCTGTGCCGATCCAGCCGGCGTTATAACCCCAGAGATGGCGGTGGTGAGGGTGGCGCCGAATCTGTAACATTTGGCTATCAAGAGTCAGGTGCGAATCCTGCCACCCCAGATCCGCAACAATATGTATGTATGTGTATATATATATATATATATATATATATATATATATATATATATATATGTATGTATGTGTATATGTATGTATTTATATGTAAATATATGTATAGGTATATGTATAGGTATATATGTATGTATATATATATATATATATATATATATATATATATATATATATATATATATATATATATATATATATATATATATATATATATATATATATATCTTCTTCTTCTTTCGGCTGCTCCCGTTCGGGGTCGCCACAGTGGATCATCCGTATGATCCGCATTGTGATTTGGCACATGTTTTACGCCGGATGCCCTTCCTGACGCAACCCTGGTCGCCTCTTACGACACAGGCATATGGTACACCTATTTTAACCAGGGTATACACCAGCCCAGTACACTGGTACTCATTTCGCCGACCTCGGAAGGATGAAAGGCTGATTCAACCCCCTGGTGCATTAATTCAGTGGCCCAACGGGGCTTGAACTCAGGACCTTTTGGATCCCAAGCCGCTGCCCCAACCACTGCGCCAACACCAGGCTATGTATATGTATGTATGTATATATATATATATATATATATATATATATATATATATATATATGTATATATATATATATATATATATATATATATATATATATATATATATATATATATATATATATATATATATATATATATATATATATATATATATATATATATATATATATATATATATATGGTTCACGGTTGTGGGGATGTGGGGATGTGGGGATAGATGGCGGAATTTCATAGGAAGATTGGATTGAATAGAGTTGTTTGGTCCGTGGACGTGTAGGAGACGTCTCTATGTAATTAAGTAAGGAAGCTGTGAACTTAAGTGTTACGTGTCACCACACGGGAGTTGTGCGGTGTTTATTAGATAGGGATTAAGGATAAGGTCCCCTAGTATGTGATTGCCCCTGTGACCTATTCCTATGTTTTTGCATTTACAAGCGAGCCAGGCGTGCCGAGCAGGCAGGGGGCCCACCTTCCCAGGTTTTGTGTGAGCAAGCCACGCCCCGGAGGTGTAACGTTTGTTCGGTGTGACGTCAGGAGAGATAGAAAAACGAGGAGGGTGGTCGCTTTGTTGGACGAGTTGGGAGTAAGGGACGCATGCGGTCAAGAGAGAACGGAGCGAGGAGATGGCCTGTAAGAACAGGGCTTTACGGCTGGTTTTCCTTCCATTCATGAAGAAGACAGCATGATTCTCGCATTCATGTGGAGGCAAATTGGCTCGCATACTGAGCATGACGTTGGCCATTGGCTCTTTGTTGGGTCGTGAGAGACGGACTCCGGGGCCTCGTGTATGTCATCAAAGGGGACAGCAGCATTCTGCAAAGAGTGCCACGAATCGGAAAGTGCGATAGACGAAGAATCTGCATGATGGTCGGTGAGCCTTGGTGTTAAATATTGCCTGATGAACGTTCCCACTGCAAGAGAGCAGCTCGGCGCCATTTTGCGCGTGACTACACATGCAGGACGAAGCGCCTCGATTCCAAGTTCCAAAAAGAGCATCTTTGGACCAAGCTAAGTACCAGAATAAAGGGAGGATTTGCTTTTCTTTCTTTTTGCTCTTGTCTGTATGTAGAGGCACTTCGACTTTAGGTTTAATTTATCGCACGATTTTTATTATGATATCTTAATTATTGTACCTTGTAAATATTTGTCTATTTTCATTAAATCCCGTGTATATTTTAAGTTGCTGTCTGTGTCTTTGTCGTGGGGTTCGAGTATAAACTCCCCTGTGCCGTGCATCCATCTGTGCCTCTGTCACTCCGCACTGGTGGAGCGACGGTGACACAGACGTCTCTCCCCACCCCCCCCCCCCCCGTGTGATAATCTCCGAGGATCAACGTGTCCGCCTCCTAAGGAAAGCTGCTCAGCTATCCAGGCTGGCGGTGTTAACCGCCCGTCCACCACAAATTGGGTCGGGGGTTTAACCTTAACCGCCAGTACCGCAATAAATATACGTGTGTGTGTGTGTGTGTGTGTGTGTGTGTGTGTGTGTGTGTGTGTGTGTGTGTGTGGTGTGTGTGTGTGTGTGTGTGTGTATAAAATCACAGATACACACACAATATTTGTCCCAGAGTGCTGGCAATAACTCACCAATTCTTCACGGAAGACACTATGGCAATCCACCAACTAATGCGAGCACACTGGTCCCCAGAATAACACTTTGTGATGCAACTTCCTGCCTGCAAAGCAACAATCCGATTGTTTATGCTCTGGTCGGGAATAAAACCCAGCCACTGCAGCACAAACGTGAGTATATACCTCTGAGCTATCCTGTCAACACTGGGATTTCCATAGCTTTCTATTAAAAGGGTGGTTCACATGTGATTTTGGCTTTTGTTTGTTTATAAAAGGCAGAGCACACATTCAATGTTTGCAGATGAATAATTTTTTGAGAAAATTTGTATTTGCAGTGCTGCAAACCAGAAAGCCAACATCACGTGTTTCTTGATTTAATGCACGTGCTGCAAATCAAGATGGCAGCCAATGGGAGAACGGAAAGGGTAGAACAGCAAACGTTCTTCGAAAATTTCTGGCCAACGAGTGTGCTCATGATTGCCCTGTCAAGAACCTGCATATTAAAGAGCACTTTGGGGGCAAGTGTTTGCCGAACGAGACTATTAAGAATAATGTCCTACACTGGCTAATATGTACATATACTTAACTTAAGAATTATACACTTATGATGTACAAAGGCTTCTGCTTCCATGAAACAAGTGTGCATCCAAAGATGCAGAAGATATCTTGAAAACGATTGTAGTGTTTGTTGTCCTCTATATGTACACGTTTAGTTGCAAACGTTTAATGTCCAAGTCATATTTGATCCATAATAACAATAACAAGAGTGAGAATTGCTTTGCAATACATGTCTCCTGCTGGTCGCAATGCAGAAGAAGAAGCAGAAGAAAAACCTAACAACACATAATGTTTAGGTCTATTCGGCAAAACTAAAGGAGAAGCAATTTTCATTTGCTGACATGTTTTGTGGACTAGAAACCAATAAAGACCACTGGGATAACAAACCAGAGATAAAAATTAGTTTGCTTGAACACACGCTCGAGCCAATACCAGAACCAAAATGAAGAATAACCTTTGTCACCCACCGTGTTTCGTTCATTAATAGGGTTTGCTTATTTCATATTAAAAATAACCCGATGGACATATGTTTACGCAAAAACACGTGTACGGCTTATGTACATCGTGGTTATAAACCTGGGAGCATTGCAATTGTACTGGGCCATGGACTAACACCTAGGCCAAAGACTTGAGGCCTACAGATGTGTGCTGCTTCATGCAATGGCAGCGCATGATTTTATTGGGGTGGAGTCAGAATAGCTGTCCAGCCAATGGGTGGAAAGCAGTGGGGGTGGAGTCAGGGAAGCAGAACACTGACCTATTGTATAATGTGACGTTTTCTAAGTTAAAAAAGGGCATAACTGAAAAATTGATGAAACGCCCTGAAACTCGAACTTGTTCTGTATCTCATCATACTATAGCTGTGTACCATGGTTCAGTTGAATATGTTAAAGGGTATGGGGAAAAGGGTCTGAAAAACCGTGGGTGGGATGGACGGATGGACGGACAGACTGACGGAGAGCAAACCGATAGTCCCCACCGGTGATACCAGTTCGGGACGAATAAATAATCAGTTCCCTTATAAGGAGCTTCAATGCAAGAGGGGAGACCATTGGGCTCCTCAAAAACCTCTGCAATGGTTGTCCTTCAGTGCTCTTTTAAATAATGAGTCTCAAGCAACGAAGCAGCGTGTACCATTTTTAGTGTTTGGTATGAGTCGATCAGAGTTTGAACCACCAACCTCCGAGACTCACTTGCCATGAAGCCACTGGGTAGATGTATATCGGGGTAGTCGCATTCATATTAAACTACACTGATGTATACTCATGTCCTTATCATGTATGTAGTGCATGTACACGTTCACCCAGAACTTCAGATAACCACATAAATAAATAAATAACCTTTGGTGTTATTGTGTGCAACCAAGAGGGGTATCTCTTTGTTTTACAGAACACCCCTTCCCATCCCCACTCTCTTCTCCCCCAACCTCCTCAGACCCAACCCCCTCCCCCTCCCAGAGTGAAGAGTGACGTGTGGTGATGCGTCACTCTCCCCACACCCCTCCCCACTCTCTCCTCCTCTTTCTCTCTCCCTCCCCTCTTCATATTCCCATCAACTGAGCGTCGGGTTGTATTTGCTAGTGCACTGTTTTCAACCATTTCAGTGATTCATCAGTTGATTATATTAGCATCATTGCAACAAATACAATTTGACAGCTTTGTAGGAACGCAAGGATAAACCACAACAAAGCACCAAATGGTGAGAAATGAAGCTTTCGCTGTGTTGCTGCATGCTGTGATGCGCTTCTCGACTGTGGCTTCTGAGAAGCGGACTCGTACTGCAGTGGTGCCAGGCTGAGGCTGAGGCTGCCTTAACGCCATGATTGTGTTTTTATTCCTCAAGGTCTCCAAAGTGAAATCCAAACATAAACACCATCGACATATTAAAAGCACGAAAATTACTTTCATACGGAGGAGGTCTTTGTATTTTTCGATACGAGGCTCGAGGCTCGTGGAGGATCTTCTTATTCACACAATCGCTTTGCTCTGTCCTACTACTACTACTACTACTACTACTACTACTACTACTACTACTACTACTACTACTACTACTACTACTACTACTACTACTACTACCACTACTATTACTGAACTTTAATGGCCCCATTTAATCTCACCTTGGGTCGGCCAGGGAGAACGTTTTTGGTGCAAGTCTTTCACGAACCAGCTCGACTGAAGATGATTTTGGTAGGAATTGTTAATTTCGCCACGGGGTGCTGACAGTAACTCACCCCCTCCGCACGAAGACCTTTGGATCTTTAACGTTCACCAACCAACGTCACCAAGATGAGTTGAAACGTCTTCCCGACGGATGGTGCCCAACATTGATGCCTCACCCTGAATGTGACACACCATGACGGCAGTTTATAGCTGGCTCGAGATTCGAACCCAGGCTAGACATACATCGAGCCGGCTATCCTTCCTGCTCGTAACGATTGGTTTCCTTGTTCTCCCGTCTAAAATGCCATTTTATTTCATCTCGACTTGTCTTCCCAAATGGACTTCCACTCAACCTGACCAATCGGATGTCGAATTAATCTCGATTTACATGCACCATTAAATGAATGGTGACACTAACTTTTTTTGCGGCAGAGAAAATCATACACTCGAGACTTCCTCCAAGCCTTCAATGAAACATTTAATTTCCTTCCCTCCAGGAAATTCCCCAAGATCCGCACCAGGCTGCACGGGTCTTGGCTTGGCGATCTGACGATTGCCTTCCGTTCTTATCGGTCCTGGGTTAACAGGCTGTGTCAAGGCAAGTGAGAAGGACAAGAACAAATAGACTAGCGGATACATTTGGGACAGTCAGCAAGGGGGGCCGCTCCGGACTCAAGACACTGAACAAAAATCGTTTTCACCCTTGACAGCACTCTTACCTGCAGACGTGGCCACTTCACTTCTTTTGCCAATGGAGCACAATCCCAGCGTGGGACTCGGGGATCCCCGCGTGTGACATCTGCGCGGTCACCCTCCGTATCTAAAGTGTTCAAAGGGTTACGGTTACACTCTCATCACGTGGCACCCATCGGTCCTTGCTTGTCGAGCAATAATGTTCAAATGGACGAAAGACGGTATTCGAGGACTCTGGGAATTCTTCGTTTTTTTTTTTTAACATGTGTCGCTGTAACGTTCCTTCGGACGTTGAGAGTGAGTCAAACCCAACTTGTCATCTAATCTATATATAAAATGGAGCGTGTGTATGTATGTATGTATGTATGTATGTATGTATGTGTGTATGTGTGTATGCATCATCTTCTCCTCCGAGATGATTTGTCCGAGGAAGATCAAACTTTCCAGGATTAATGAGGACACCCTGGAGTTGTGAATGTGTAAGTTTTGAGTGAATCCATCAAGTTTTGAGAAAAAAACTTTTTTTTTGCCCATCTTGGGATTTTCTTCCTTTGGGGGTGGGGGGGGGACGGTGGGTGTAATTGGAATTATCTGAGCGATATGATTAATTATATTTTCTGGAGCGATCAACGCAGTGGTCTGTTGCCTAGACACCGCCCCAATGATGGAATGTGTCAGATGAGCGTGTTGCACGCTTGGAACAAGATCACACATAAAGTGGGTACTATGCGATGGTTGAATAATCAGAAAGATAATAATATGACCCCCCCCTCCTCCCCCCCCCCTCCGGCGGCTCTCATAGAGAGCAGATGCTTCTGGTAATAAATATAATAATAACAAGTCTGAAGACGACGATGTAGATTGTTTCAGAAGTCAAGGATGAGACAATGTGATAATTTTTGACCAAGTTATAATTAATTATGGCGGCCTTCAATCAACAGCTGCAAAATGTTGAAAACCTGGTTTTGTTCAACAACTTTCAAAATTTGACCTTTACATAACCTTTAAAGGTCACAAAACGTTGTGGACATTAAAATAAGGAAACAGGATACGTGCTATAGCTTATTGGAGTTAGTTCGGCGAAGAAGGTCGAAAACCCGGTTCGATTCCACAACTTTGAAAATTTGACCTTTGTGGCTTTTAAAGGTCAAAGGTCAAGGATTATGACATTTGGTGCAAAACTTCCTCTGGAACATTCCAGGAACTATATAACGTCATATAGGCTATATGGCATTTCGCACTCCTCGGATTATCCACACTTTGATGAAATCAGCGTAAAAACAAACTTGAAGGGGGCGCCACGGGCAAGGTGTTCGAGATAGAGCAAAATGGTTTCAAGACTTTAGGTGGGGAATGACCTCAAGATTATGCATAAAAAATATCGTCATCCGAGCTCTCAAAGTTTGGGCAGTCATATGATTTTTATGTCAAAATTTGCAATTTCCTAAGTTTTTGACCTTGGGACGAAATTGAAAAATCGGACAACGACAAGTTTTAGATCATTAATTTTGCTATTCAAATACCGAAGAACCCATTCCATTCAGTCAATTCCCTCGGAGAAGATAGATTTTTAATCCGACTACTCCCTAAAAATGGCTATTTTGAGGGCGCGGCTCTGCCCACAATGGACGTAGCACGCCCTCATCCAGGAAAACACAACTAGACATTGATATCGAACACATAACCAAGTTTCATCAAGATTGGATCAAAGTCCACAGAGTTATGCTCTGGACAGACAGACAGACAGACACACAGACATAACGAATATAGTGGTCACTCTGGCTGGCGCTCGTGAACCAATAAGACTGGAACGGCACTCGGTAGAGCACATCCCTCCACCAGGCTGAACAGTTTGCATTTTGTATCCCACCGATAGGCCTGATCTAGATCCGGACCTGAACTAAAATCTAATCTTGTTCTTGTCACCTATAACCAACTCATCCACCAAGTTTTGTCATCATAACTCGTCCACAACTTTTGGAAACATTCTTTGCTATACTGTTCATCGTTTTTGGTGCTCTAGTGGTGTGAGTTCCGCTTGCAACACGTACGAACACAGCCGGTGTGCTCAAAGAAAACCCAGCAGGCTGTTTTACTGAACAGCAATCACTTTATTCATTTAAGCTCAGGTGGCGGCCATGTCTCTGGCCTCTCGCTCTCGGAACGCCTTCTCTCATTCGTCGAAACCAAGCTCAAAGCTCATTTGCTAGTTTCTATACTCGGTTTCACAGTCTACCACAACCCTCCCACCTGAGGAGTAAACTTCACATTTGTTGGGCGATGATTGTAAGGAATAACGCACAATCTACTATTTCAAATCATTATTAATTCTACTCTGGAAAATATTTCAAACAGTTTGAAGATTTTGTCATTTTACACTTTGTCATGCTGTGATGCAGTAAAATGCAAACAAAACTGACTAGTGATAATATTGTCCGACAAGAATACGAAACAAGTATTTCAAAAGAAAAAAAAAACACGAGTCATCCAAAAAAACTCAAAAGTGAGAGAAGGAAGAAACCAGAGTGATGATTTTCTTTGAGAACTTTCCTTCTGGCAGTGGTCATGACTTCTCTTTTCCGTTTGTTATTTTGAATCTGAAAACTATTTGGTGACATAATCTTTCAGGTATTGGGGCTTCTTTTGGGCTCTCTGGAGTCATCATTCTGACTTGAGGTTGTTGGTTGAAATGTCTTCTTCAGAGTCTTGGGGTTTTTTTTTTCCTCCTCTCTCATTTTTGTTCAAATCAGGGCTTTGCTGGGAGATCTCCTGGGAAGACGTCTGTGGGACTTCCTTTAAGAAAGACGAGTTCCTGGTGACTTGCTTGTCTCCTGCTCTTGCAGTCAACATCGAGCCAGCCTTTCTTCGCTGTAACCTCTCGGGGTGATTGGTCATAGATCGGAGTGAATTTGTTCTTCTGTCGAACGAGGACGGTGTCACCCACCTGAATGTTTGGATGAGCTGCCTGGTGTCGGGCGCCGGAAAAGCTTTTCATTTTTGATTTCATGTTGACATCATGTCTTTGGATTGTGTCGTCCAATGGTGAGGTTCTTCTCTCACTGGCAATTTCAGGGAGTCTATCTTCCTCTTCCTGTCAAAAAGAGCTTCAGCAGGGCTAATGCCTGTGCTGCAGTGTGGTGTGGCTCTGTAGTTTCGTAGGAACTCAAAACGTTCTTGTCTCCACACCTTTCTTTCAATTTGGATGGTCTTTTTGAGCATAGGCATACATCTTTCAATGCCGCCGTCAGCTTGTGACCATCGGGGGTGGAAGGGGGGGTGGTTGGGGGGGTGATGGATCGGGGCTTGAAACAGATATGCAGCAAATCGTGCAATGTTAGCACTGTTGAATGTGGGACGATTATCTGACTTTATGATATCGGGAACACCATAGTGACCGAATATCGCATCAAGTTGTGGGATAACTGCCTTCACACTGGTACAGGTCAGAATGTCTACTTCAAGGAGGCAGGAGTAAGAGTCGATGACCACCAGGAGATATTCTCCTGATGGAAAGGGTCCTGTGAAGTCGATGCTCACTTCAGACCAAGGATGAGCTGGCAGTTCGGTCATCCGGAGGGATTCTGAAGAGTGTTCTGGAGTTGTGGCAAGGCAGGCAAGACAGGATTTGACAGTAGTCTCAATTAGGTGGTCGATGTGTGGGAACCACACTTTCTCCCAGATTAGTCTCTTTGTCTTGCTGATGCCTTGGTGACCTTCATCGGCAATATCAATGACTCACTGCTGGAGTGACTTCGGGATGATGACTTGGGTACCACGTAACAGAACGTTGTGCTCATCACTGATGGACAGTTCATCTCTTACAGCCTTCAGTATCTGAAACGCTGAGCCATCAGCTGAATGGTCTTGAGGTAGGTGCCACTGGTTGAGATGCACTGCATTCATCACTGTTTGTAGAGTGGGGTCAGCTCATGTTGCAGTCTTAATTTCATGAAGAGTCAGTGACTTTGGTACCATGTGGTGGAGTACAAAGTTGACGTACTCATCTGTCACTCTTGATTCATGGGATGTCTTATCAGCTGTCATAACTGGGTGGCGAATGAGATAATCAGCTGGATTCTTGCTGCCTGGCTGGTAACCAATTGTGAAATTATACACCTGAACCCATAGGCCCCACCGTTTGATGCGGGCGGAGGTCCTATAAGTGGGAGAGTTGCAGATACCTTCCAGAGGCTTGTGATCAGTGATGATTGTGAAGTGATGGCTATAAATATAGAGATGGAAATGTTCACAAGCCCAAACTACCGCGAATACTTCGCGCTCTGTCTGCGAATAGTGAGACTCCATGTTGGTGAGTGCATGACTGGCATAGGCAGCAATGTGATGAATGTTATCATCTCATTGGGCTTGGACTGTCCCAATGCCATAGGGTCCAGCATCCACAACAACTTCCATTTCCAAGTCAGGGCTGTTGTCGGCCATGACCGTAGAATTAGTCAGACATGACTGAAGTTATTATAGTCATCTCGGGTTCAGACATCCACTCCCATGGTACATCGCTGCGTAGCAGATCTCTCGGTGTCTTCGTAATCTTGGTGTAATCTAGAATGAAACATGAAATGTAGTTGATCAGGACGTCGAAGCTTCGTACTTCTTTTGCACTAGTGGGCCTCGACACCTTGTGGATGGCTTCCACCTTCTTTGGGTCAGACGAGTTTTCATTCTTACTGAAAATGCAGCCATAGAATTATATTGTGTCCTTGTTGAATTTGCATTTTCCTCCATTGAGTGTCAGGTGTCTTTCTTGGAGGTGAGCAAACACTTTCTTCAGCATGTCATTATGCCCAGTCTGGGTCTTGCCATGAATCAAGATATCACTGGTGTTGAGGGCTCTGGAGATGTTGGCTCAAATCTCAGCGATGTGGTTTTGAAAAACTTCAGCTGCACTCGTGACACCGAAGTTTAAAAGTTTGTAACATTTCAGTCCAACTTGGGTCAAGAATGTAGTCATGTTTCTCGACTTCTCGTCTATCTCCAGTTGGTGATACCCAGAGTTCAAATTGAGTTTGCTGAACACTGTTGATTTGTTGAGTTACATAAGAATGTCGTCCATCGTTGGCATGATGTGTCTGGTTCTTTTGATCTGGTTTGGGAGTCTCATGTCGACGCAGATGCGAATCTCATCGGGCTTCTTGGGCTTCGGTGCTACTGCAATCGGATTGACATACAGCTTGACCTTGACATCTTTTATTTTCCCAATGCACGTGAAGATATCACGGTACTCTGTACAGATCTTCAGTCATGTCTCGAGATGTGGTAAACGTGAAGCTGAGGAAACCAAGCTTCTGTGCTGTGTCGGCGCTCATCAGGTTGCCACTATAGAGTCCAGCTCTTGTCTGAACAATGAAAAATGAGGCCGATATCTCACTGTCCTTGTATTTGAGTTTAAGGTCAACGTGGCCACATACTGGGAGAGGCGTGCATGACCCATATGCATAGATTGGCAGACGTAAGGAAGACTTTAGCATGTACTGCAGTGATTCAATATTCATGAATGTTTGTTCAGTCATGATATTCACAGATGCACCCGTGTCAATTAAGAAAGGAATGACCTCACCTTGAATGTCAATGTTGATGACAGGTGTTGTTGGTTTCTTGTCAGACACACCAAACATGTATTCTTCGTCCAAAGAGTATTGAGTTGCTGGCTGCTTGACGTTCCTCACATGGGCTTGTTGGATGATGCGTTTGCGGTCACCTGACCAGCAAACATTGGGATAGCGTCCCTTTTTGGAGCAGTTGCAACATAGCTTGTCTCTCGCAGTGCACCTCTCTCAGGGATGTGGTTGTTCACCACACCAGCCACAGTCCTTGGAGCTCTGCACCGCTGGGCATGTTAACCATGGAGAGGGTTGGCTATGCCACGGTGACATCAACCGGATGCAGGGAAGGTTGATCGACATCCTCCCTTCTTGGACCCATTCAAAAACGAATGAGACTGGTGCTGACGTGTGGTATTTACAGATGTAGAGGATCCACCCTCCATTTGACTGGCTTGGGCATCGGAAATTTTGAGGGCACGCATCTGCTCAAGCAGGGACCACAGCATCGTATCTGCATCTTGGACAGCACGTCGTCTTAACCGCTGAGAGCTGCATCCAAGCATAATTTGGCTCTTCACCTCCCTGTCTTGGTCGGAGAAGTCGCAGTGGGCCACCTTGAGTCATAGACAAGTGTAAAAACTGTCTATTGTTTCAACAGCATTCTGCTTCAGCTGTCTGATTTTGAGTGTTTCAAAATCAGCATTCTTTTTGGGCGTGAAGTGGTTTGTGAGAGCTCAGACAATCATGTTATATGCTCCTACATCACCTTTCTCAGCTGCTGCTAGGCAGTCGTATGTGTCATATACCTCTTCACCTGTGTAGTGCAGAAACAGAGTATTGTTCATAATATTCAGTCAAGCCATCAGATTTTCAAACCTGGCATGCTGCTTCTTCCACCTTGTGCCAACAGTAGCTTCGTCATCCTAGACGGGAAACTTGTCGAAATGGGGTCATGAAATCGCCATTCTGTCGTCAGCCCGCGTGGTCAACTACTCGTCACGTAGATTCTTTTGCTTGATTTGATGCAGGAAATCCTCGTCGCCAGATGTAGTGGTGTGAGTTTCACTCGTAACACGTAGGAACACAGCTGGTGTGCTCAAAGAAAACCCGGCAGGCTGTTTTAACCAACGGCAATCACTTCATTCATTTCAGCTCAGGTGGCGGCCACGTCTCCAGTCTCTCGCCCTCGGAACGCCTTCTCTCATACGTCGAAACCCTGCTCAAAGCTCTGGCTAGTTTCTATATTCAGTTTCACAGAATACTACAGGTCCTCTCAATTACGAAGAATCACTTAAAGATGGAAAAAATTCTCGGATCCCAATTCGGATCTCCACCAAAGATGGAATCACTTCATCCTTGTCACACACACCCCTCAACCTGTCCTCCATGTTTTGTCATAATCCGTCCATAACTTTTTGAGATATCGTGCTCTTTGCGGATTTTTCAGAATCACTTTAAAAATCGAGTTTTACACATAATTCCAATGAGTTGATTTTTCCTTTACTTGTAAACAAACTCAATTAAATGCTCTGATGAAGGGCTAACGTTCAAAACGTCATCGGCACCTTGCTTGCCATGGCGGTTAATAGATTCATATTGGCTTTCGGTTGGTTAAAATTAATCTATTTAACCATTCAGTCCTGTATAATGAAAAGTAACCAGAGGAGGTCCACATGGTTTAACAACCAGACTCGGTGGCGTAATGGTTCGACCATCTACCCCGAGTCTGGGAAGTCTCGAGTTCAGACCCCGTCTGAGTCACACCAAAGACTCCGTTTGAGTCACACCAAAGACTCCGTTCGAGTCACACCAAAGACCCCGTCCGAGTCATACTTCCTCACGTGATGCTTATCTATCTATAATTCCAGCTGTGTGTGTGTGTGTGTGTGTGTGTGTGTGTGTGTGTGTGTGTGTGTGTGTGTGTGTGTGTGTGTGTGTGTGTGTGTGTGTGTGTGTGTGTGTGTGTGTGACCGCTGTTTCTCGACAACCACGAGTCCGATTGAATTGAAACTTGCTAGGTATATTGCTGGGGACCTGAGGATGTGCCTTTTCATGGTTTGATATTAATCGGACAAGTGCTTCCTAAGTTATGGCCATTTATTTACCAACCAATGACAGGACACGTGCTGCGTCGGCGTGGCGGCCGACGATGACGTCACATGCCGTGTCGGTTCCGGTGGGGATCGGTGCCTTAGTTACCGTGGCGTAGGAGTGGCAATGGTCAATGGCAGCGAATGTCATGGCAAGCAAAGACAGGGTGGTAAACTTGATTTTAATTAACTCTGTGTGTGAAAGTATCACAGCCGTTGATAATTCGTGGAATGATGTGAACATTCCGTACGGGCACGCACCACTTTTGGATAGTGATGACTTAATGTATTCTAATAACTTCTCGATTTGTTATGCACATTTATAGATAAACACATTGCCCCAATCCAGTCGTTGTTTACGAGAGCGAAGGAACAGACTGTGTGGTTGTTTGAAAGTTGTTTTTTTTGGGGGGGGGGGGTTGCATGTACGGGCACACGAGAGCGAAGGAACTCGAGGTTTGAAAGTTTTTTTTTTGTTTGTTTTTTTTTTTTGCCCGTACGGGCACGTACTAGTCATTTAAAAGGATAGAGCACGAACAAACAACGCTGGGAAGCAATGGCAAACCACCCAGTATAACCCAAACCAACAAACTGCTTTAGCAGTACTGAACCTGCCTTTGGGAAGAACCGAATTCCAATACAATCCAGGATTATCGGGGTGATGGTCGGTGGAGGATTGTGTGGGTGATGGGTGATGGTTGAAGGGGGATTGGGGGGTGATGGTTGAAGGGGGATTGGGGGGGGTGATGGTTGCAGGGGGATTGGGGGTGATGGTTGAAGGGGGATTGGGGGAGTGATGGTTGAAGGGGGATTGGGGGGTGATGGTTGATGGGGGATCATGGTGGTGATGACTGATGGGGGATTGTGGGGGTGATGGTTTGTGGGGGATTGGGGGGTGATGGTTGATGGGGGATCATAGTGGTGATGACTGATGGGGGATTGTGGGGGTGATTGTTGATAGTGGATTGTGGGGGATGGGTGATGGGGGATTGTGGGGGTGATTGTTGATGGTGGATTGTGGGGGTGATGGTTTATGGGGGATTGTGGGGGGGGGTAGTTGTTGATGGGGGATTGTGGTGGAATGGAGGAGGCGGGGGTGTGGGATGGTGTTGGGTATTGTAGGGTTGATGAGGCATGGTGGAGGGGGGACACAAAGTTTTAGCATCCAAGGTCAAATTCTCTCAGGAGAGTAGTTGATACATCTACTTTCTCTCCACTATAAAAAGATGGTGGTTCATTTGTTTTGTAGAAATTTGTGTTGGTAATAGATAATTAATTTGAGGTGCTCGTGTGAGAAGTTCCATGGAATGGTAACAGGTGTTTGATTCACCGCTCAAATAGTCTGTGTATATATGCTGGTATCTGGGTAGAGATGGTGTTAGAGTTTTGAGCGACGGCTGTTCCGCTTAATTGTGGGTACGGCCTCTTCTCTCAATCATGGCAGATAACCACAATATCGAGCCATCTCTGTTGTTTCCTAACAGTGCTATGTAGCATGTTCTGAGTGCAAAAGCAAACATTTTGTCGGCCCAATCCACACTCTGGTATTTCAGATACACCTCGTCCAATTTCTGGCAAACCTAGGGTCTTTTGGCCATTGGTAGAGCATGAAATCATCTCAGTTTGTATTATTACAACCACCAAGGATGCATCAACTCGGCATATTTGTGGAAAATCGAAAATGATTCGCTGCTTGAGATGAATCGTCCCACGATGTAACCCAGAGACAGTGCAGATGACGCTCGATTTCCTGACGCGACTTCATGGCTCATCTGAAGAAGACTATTTCAATATGTAATTGCAAAATTACCTACTTTATAATTTGGAAATCGGAAAAAAGACGCGTCGTATCTATTCTGGAGAGTATCAAGGGATTGATTAGCGTTGAGGTGGTCTGAGCATTTGGTTTCCCCTTTTAAGTACTAATCAAGTAGAAGTGTTTCGTTCGACATGTTATTACACCCTGTTTACCCTCTTCTTTCCCCGGGTCCACATTCCTCTGGGAAGTAAAAAGTAAACAAATATTACATTAAATATTACAAACAAATATTACTGTCTTATAGGAAACCTTGTATGTAAAAATGTAGGATACTCTGAGGTTACCATTTGGGATAGCTAATCCTCGAGATTACTATTGGAAATCCTGAGCTTGTCAGGATAGCTCAGTGGTAACGTTTTCTAAATTTGAAATCCTTTTCATGTTTGTTTTAATAATTCATCTATCATTTGTTTTGACAGTATCGCTCAGAGGGAGTTTACTCTTCTCGGAGGTGTCGAATGTTGTCCGATTTCCGTCCCAAATATAAACCTGGTCATCCTGGTACTTTGCTTACAGAGCATTGCATCAAAGAGTTCAAGATTCTTTCGAGGGGACAACAAGGTCCCTTTGGAGGAACCTCTTCTGCTACCATTGCTGCCTTTTCATTAGTGTCGGCCACTGTGTTCCTGAAGCTCTGACAATTTCACATTTTCGAATTTCTGCTTTCATCTATCGGAAGAAGACATGGGGGAGACGCGATGGAGATTGCACATCAGCCGTATAGCCACTCCCTAACAAATTGATAAAAACAACAGAAGAACCTCAAAATCCTAGAGCCATGAAGTGAGGCATCTAATGAAGGATGTGTACTTGCGTAAAAAAACACACACACACACACACCTGTAAACTTTACTATGGTTTAACAAATTCTGTCCTATGACCACATAACACTCTACAGACCCCAGTATCCCACGATGGTTAGTTGTTGGAATGAGCAAGGTCCTCAAATGATAACCTGTCGGTTGAATTGGTTGTTGTCTGGATCAAGGCAGGATTGAGCAGGATAAACGTCTTTCGACCAAGGACCAATTTCCGTTTGGATTTTTTTTTTATTTTATTATCTTTTTGTAAAACATAACGTTATCGAAGAGTTGATTTATTGTACCGTTCTGCAACTTCTTAATAGCTTCTTTCATCGGTGTGTTTACAGAAACAGCTTGTCGACGTGCCTGTAAAGGCAGCTTGATGATGTAATAACATTTACAACTTGAAGCTGCCGTGACACTCGAGTGATTCAAACGTCGAAGGCAGGAAGAGTTTTGACAGCACCTCACATGAGTACGTTTTACTCTGTTACCCTATAACTGATTACACACGTAATAGATACCCGTATAAAGGGAACAAAATAAACCAAGGTGGGGGGGGGGGGGCGTTTGAAACGTTCCACCAATGAGATACTCACAACAGCCTGGAAAAACAACAAGGTGTGTGTGTGTGTGTGTGTGTGTGTGTGTGTGTGTGTGTGTGTGTGTGTGTGTGTGTGTGTGTGTGTGTGTGTGTTTGTGTGTATTAGTGCCATACCCGTTTCACCGGAGGGGACTATAGGTTGTCCGTCCATCCGCTCTACCTGTGATTTTTCAGACTTTTTCCCCATACCCTTAAACATATTCAGCTGAAACTTGGTACGTGGCTTTATTATGATAAGTTACAGAATAAGTACGAGTTTCAGGGAGTTTCATCAATTTTTCATAGTTATGCCCTTTTTTGAACTTAGAAAATATCACATCAGTAAGGGACATGTATTGCAAAGCAATTCTCACTCTTGTTTTCAATATGTATTGTTTCATAAAAAATAATAATCCTTGTTATATTAACTTGCACATTGAACTAACCCCCCCCCCAAAAAGTTATATTAACTTACCCCCCCCCCCCACCCAAAAAAGTTTTTTTTTTTTCTGTGCGATCGCACCTCGATCCAATAACTTTTTCAACACCGATCAAATGTCGGTCGGCACGCCGCATTTACTTGCTGGTTTACTTGCGATATCTTTCTTGACACGTGCAGTGTTACACTTCATTCTGTGATCATGAAAAGCAATTAATTATGAAGGAAGAACCATGTCCTGTCGACGTGGATGAAAATATGAACTAAACAAGATGGATGACACCAATTCGATTTTCACATGTTCAGTTTTTTTTTTTCTTTGGTTATTTTTTTTCTGACAAGTCACTGTAGCCGTGCTAGTCTTTCAGCTACCTGGTTCAGGTGTAAATCCTGGCAAAGTGAAACCGTCTATCAAAGAGTGCGTTTTGAGCAGGGTGTGCTGCATCGCAAAACAACAGTTGTGGTGTTTTGATGTGGGACGTTAAGCCGGCTGTCCATTTCATGTAATATTTTGGTCAAAATGGATCCCAGGGTCAAACGAATCAACACGTGGGGCGTTCAGGATATTGTAGACCGAGATTACTCACGTAATTTTGCGATGCTGTACTCTTTGATGTCTTGGACTATTATGAGTATCTATTTCTCATAACTTTTTGAATGCCCTGTGTATTCGAGCAATTGGATGTGAATATCAACTTAGTTCAGTGAAGCTTCAAAGGATATTTAGTCCATGAAGGTTGGTTAAGCTAACCAGACTCGGGTTGGAGTGTCTGCTTGAGTCTGTGAGGTCGGTGGTTCAAACCCTGGTCGAGCCGTATCAAAGACTTTAAAAACGGTACGTGCTGCTTCCTTGCTCAGCATTCAAAAAGGATGGAGCATGGACAAATGATAACAGGTTGGCAACCATTGCGCAGGCATGATGGCATGAATGGCCTCCTCCTGCATTGAAGCTCCTTGTGAAGTTAATTCGGCAAAGGCAGTAATTGGATACAGTTGTCCCTGATGAGGTATTTACATTTGCGATAACAGAACAGGGTGTGTGTGTGTGTGTGTGTGTGTGTGTGTGTGTGTGCTATATATATATATATATATATATATATATATATATATATATATATATATATATATATATATATATATATATATATATATATAATCAAAACGTGGAGTGTGACGACCACTCCCACGATCTCCATTGGACATAGTCCTCCACCAAAGCATCACATCTAATCCAGCGGCCTCAGCTGACGACTGTGTCAAACAAACAAATATTACATGGTTAACATCAGTTGAACATTAAAGGGAGCCACCCATGTGGATTTCGGGCTTATTTGCCCTCATCAGGATGGCAAACCGATAAATATCAAGCCAATGATGACCACAATCGTCGTTTAAACATCAGACCTACCTCCTGACTATATGTATATATGTATGTTGTTGTTGTTGTTCGTCTTTCGGCTGCTCCCGTTAAGGGTCGCCACAGCGGATCATCCGTTATGATCCGCATACTGATTTGGCAGAGGTTTTACGCCGGATGCCCTTCTTGACGCAACCCTGGTCGCCTCTTACAACACAGGGATAAGGATTGGGTTTCACCATGATTCCGGGCTGCCCAACACCCTCTCATAGCGCGGCCCAGTGCAGAGCTCCCGTCCTCAAGCGATCCTCCAACCCAAACCTCCGAGTAGCCGGATTACAGGCGCACACCACTGCACCCAGTATCATATGTATGTATATATATGTACAATTCCCATAGAAAGCCTACACCTCATTACAAATTTTTTAGCTTTTGTTGCTTTGTAACCTGGATTTTAATTGCATTAAATCATACTTTTTTTCACCTTTATTTACACATCATAACCCACAACTTCCAAGTGAAAAAACAAATTCTAGAAATTTCAGAAAATTAATTTAAAATACCAAACTGGAATGTCTTGGTTGGATTCGTGTCCACCCCCTTAACCCTTGGAGCACAGTCAAAACAATCATTAAGAAGTGGAAGATGTATGGTACCACCAAGACCCTGGCGAGATCAGGCCGTCCCTCCAAAATGGATGACCAAGCAAGGAGACTGATCAGAGAGGCCAATGGCAACTTTTAAAGAATGACAGGCCTTTATGGCAGACTGGTCACTGTGTGCATGTGACAACAATATCCCAAGCACTCCACAAGTCCTGCTTGTATGGTCGGGTGGCAAGAAGAAAGCCATTACTCAAAATATCCCACCTTGAGTCCCGTATGCAAAAAAATACTCCGGCGATTCTGAAGCCATGTGGCAAAAAGTTTGTGGTCTGATGAAAGCAAGATGGAATTTTATGGCCAAAATGCAAAACATTATGTTTGGCACAAACGCAACACAGCACATCACCGAAAGAACACCATCCCTACTGTGAAGCACGGTGGTGGCAGCATCATGTTATGGGGATGTATCTCATCAGCAGGGACTGGGGCATTTGTCAGGATAGAAGGGAAAATGGATGGAGTAAAATACAGAAAAATCCTAGAAGAAAACCTGCTGCCCTCTGCAAGAAAACTGAAATTGGAACGGAAGTTCACCTTTCATCATGACAACGACCCAAAGCTAACAGCAAAAGCTACACTGGAGCGGATAAGGACCAAAATGATAAATGTCCGTCGTTTAATGTCGTCCATCGTCAGAGCCCCGACCTAAATCCAATGGAAAATCTGTGGCATGCCTTGAAGATTGCTGTCCATCAACGCTCCTCATGCAACTTGACTGAGCTTGAACAGTTTTGTTCAGAAGAATGGGCAAATATTTCCCAATCAAGGTGTATAAAGTTGTTTGAAAGCTATCCCAACAGACTCACAGCTGGAATTGCTGTCAAAGGTGCTTCCATCAACTATTACTTCAGGGGGAGGGGGGAGGGGGGAGGGGTGGACACTTCTCAAACCAAGATATTGTATTTTTGTATTTTAAATTAATTTTCTGTTATTTGTAGAATTCGTTTTTAAGTTGGAAGTTGTAGGTTATGGTGTGTAAATAAAGGTGAAAAAAGTCTGATTTAATGAAATGTAATTCCAGGCTATAAGGAAACAAAAGACGAAAATTTCGAAAGGGGGTCTAGACTTTCTATTGGCACTGTATGAATGTATATATGTATATATGTATATATATATATATATATATGTATATATGTATATATATATATATATATATATATATATATATATATATATATATATATATATATATATATATATATATATAGTAGACTAGGTGTAAGTCGGCAGCGTGCAACTCGTCACTTCGCCTAAGTCGGCAGCGTCAAAAAGTCCCGAATTTATGTCATGTTAAATCCCTTTGAATAAAGGGTCATCCCTCTGTAAGTCGTCACTTCCTCTAAGTCGTCAGATGTTGTCCATTCCCACGTAATGGAAACTCAAGTAAATTACCACTCCTAACTCGTCACACGGAACTGCTGCCTCGTGAGAAGCCCGATTTCATGTATCGTGATGCTCGCTCATTGGTGTACACCACCAGTGATAGGCTATTTATAACTGCGTACACACGTTGATCGCACTGCGGGCAGGACAATGGCGACTAAGCGTAAGCTTACAACTAAAACCTACCAAGAAAAATACGACATTATCCAGTTTTGCGAGGCAAATCCACTGATGAAGAAAACAGACATAACTGAGAAGTTGGACATCAAACGGCAGACATTGAACGATATCTTGAAGAATAAGGGCACGATGTTTGGACAAGTGGAGAAGATCGTGAGGCCGGTGGTAAGTGTGAAATGTGTGTCCTTTGAAGATGTCGATGACGCGCTCATCATCTGGTTTCGGCAAATGTCGGCTCAGCCAAATATTCGGTTTCGGCCGATTCGGCCAAATATTCGGCCGATACTGTCTTTCGGTGGAGGATTGCCCAGCCAACATCATGGAATACAACGACCGGTTTGAATCCTTTCTCATGCACCAGATGCCCAAGAGTTTGAGGCAGTCAAACATAACGGATTACTTCGCGAAGAAGTAAAGGATCGATCGAGCTTAGTGTTGAAGTCCGATCATGGTTTTATATTGGCTTGTTTTGTACATTACCGCACTCACTTACACATAGGCATTGAGTGGTAATCATCACCACGATGACTGTGTGTCATGTAATTTGTCACCATACCATCACTGATGGTATACGAGTTGTCTTACAGAGTTGATCATTATCTTTACTTTTGATAAACTGATTCATGAATTCCATCTTTGCTTGATCACTTTCCAACTCACCAACTCACCCCCACCTCTGCCCCGAGGATTGTGTTTTCCTTTTGGTACAATAGCCAGCTCTCACACATACGTGTCCAGGCCACGCGCGACTTCATCCTTCACCCCACAGTCATCATGAATGTTCGCATACGGGTAAGTCGTCACATTTCTAAGTCGTCACTTTCTCGGTCCCGATGGTGACGACTTACGCCTAGTCTACTGTATATATATATATATATATATATATATATATATATATATATATATATATATATATATATATATATATATATCTTCTTCTTTCGGCTGTTCCCGTTGGGAGTCGCCACAGCAGATCATCCGTATGATCCGCATAGTGATTTGGCACATGTTTTACGCCGGATGCCTTTCCTGACGCAACCCTGATCACCTCTTACAACACAGGGATATGGTACACCTATTTTAACCGGGGTATACACCGGCCCAGTACACTGGTACTCATTTCGCCGACCTCGGAAGGATGACAGGCTGAGTCAACCCCCTGGTGTATTAATTCAGTGGCCCAACGGGGCTTGAACTCAGGACCCTTTGGATCCCAAGCCGCTGCCCAAACCACTGCGCCAACACCAGGATATATATATATATATATATATATATATATATATATATATATATATATATATATATATATATATATATATATATATATATATATATATATATATATATATATATATAAATAAATAAATAATATATGTATTCATATATAATATATGTATATATTATTTTTATTTTTTATATAATATTTTTATATATAATATTGTCGCGGATTCGCGCCCGCCGGCGTGCGAATGGCCACGTAACTCGAATCGCGGCACGTCGCCCACCGGACGGACAATCCAGTCGTGACCCTCTCAGACCAACGCCGGGAACCAGTCACGGGTGGACCTTTCGGTCTCACCGCGATCGAGCCAATCGGCCCCCGCGTGGGATAGGGTTGCTCGCCAAATTCGACCTACCTAAGTACCCACACGGAGGGTAGACCGGGCGATC
>NC_140972.1:62780213-62805213 GCF_056783735.1 Eptatretus burgeri | reverse complement strand
CCCAGCAAAATGCAGATCCAGCAGATAGTAAACACTCAGAGGGAATTGTATTAAGCTTGGTATTCAGAGGGTTAAACTTTTCTTCTGGTTTTTTTTTTTTCAAACCGAGGATGACTCGGAGCAAGAAGATGCTCAGAAATAACACGGATGTATCAAATCTGGTTTTGAATGCTATTTATATTATTTACTCAGAGAATGCTCATTGGTATTAAAACTGCCTCTGAGTATTATTACCTTCGCCACCGAAGGTGAAGGAGGTTATGTTTTCACCCCTTTCTGTCTGTAATTTTGTTTAGTGATTCTTCACCATTGAGAGATAGAACCAAAAATGATATGCAGCACGATATCTCAAAAAGTTGCAGACAGATTCAGACGAAACTTGGTGGACACGTTGGGTGTGTGACAAAGACGAAAGGGTTTGATTTTGGTGAAGATCCGGATCCGACTACTCGAATTTTTTTTGGTGATTCTTCACCATTGAGAGATAGGGCCAAAAATGATATATCTATATATATATATATATATAAAACATGATACCTCAAAAGTTGTGGACAGATTCGGACGAAACATGGTGGACTTGTTGGGTGTGTTACAAGGAACAATGGATTCGATTTTAGTGTAGGGCCGAATCCGGATCCAGATCCAAGAAATTTTTCAGTGATTCTTCACCATTGAGAGATCGGGCTAAACTCATATATAGCACGATATCTCAAAAAGTTGTGGACGGATTCGGATGAAACTTGGTGGGCACGTTGGGGGGTGTGGCAAGGACGAATTGATTCGATTTTCGTGAAAATCCGGATCTGGATACGAGAATTATTTAATTTTAAAAGTGATTCTTCACCATTGAAAGATAGGGCCAAAACGATATCTGGCATGATATTTCAAAAATGCATTGGGCCCGATATGTTCTTGTGGATCAGGCATTGCGTGGCGGAGGAATGCGCTCTCCCGAATGTCCTTCTCGTTATTTATTATTTGTTTAAACCCAGGACTAATTGGAGCTTGCAGATACTCGGGGAATATTCAGAGGTATTACACCTTGGTTTAAATATTGTTAATTATTATTGATTTGTACCCTGACATAATCAAAGCAATTACCTCTTGGTTTTAAATATTCTCATATACTATTTATTTATTTGCAGCGATACTCAAGGAATACTCAGAGGTGTCAACGCTGGCTCTGACTTTTATTAAACACCAGCTGAAGTACCCAGTGTTACCTAGGGAAATTTACTGCGATATATACATATTTAAATGTTTCCTGTGTGACAAATTGGGGGATGTCAGCCTTCTGGTTTCATATGAATTGCCAATCTTCACAAAACGTATTACTCAATCACTCCCGGGTAACCGAAGCAGTGTATAAGCAACAAACTCATTTGAAGCCTGAACACGAAGGTGTTATAATAAACCTGTGTGAAGGCGAGAAAGGGCGGGGAAGCGAAAGCAAAGGTGCAACACCAAGTTCCTCCTCCCACCCCTTCCCATCCCTCATCCAACCCCTCCCCTGCCTCCTCCCACCACTTCCCCTCCCTCATCCCACCCCCTTTCCCTCATTCAACCCCAACCCCTGCCTCCTCCCACCCCTTTTCCTCCCTCATCCCACCCCTCCCCTTTCCTCATCCAACCCCAACCCCTGCCTCCTCCCACACCACCCTCCCTCCTCCCACACCACCCTCCCTCCTCCCACACCATCCCCTTCCTCCTCCCACCCTTCCCCTCCCTCATCCCACCCCCCTTCCCTCATCCAACCCCACCTCCTGACTCCTCCCACCCCTTCTCCTCCTTCATCCCACCTCTCCTCTTTCCTCATCCAACCCCTGCCTCCTTCCACAGCAGCCCCTTCCTCCTCCCACCCCTTCCCCTTCCCCTCCCTCATCCCACCACTCCCCATACCTTCCCATCTCTCCTCCCACCTCCAGCTGGACTCCCACCCACCACTTACCCTCCCTCATCTGACCTCACCCCTCCCCCTCCCTCCTCCCACCCCACCCCCTCCCTACAGACTCCCACCCCTTCCCCGTGACAGGTTGTGGCTTGTGTCCACGAGATCTGAAGGCAATCCGTAATACCATATGGATTTATGCTCTCAATCTCAGAACTGCCTTACAGTCGGGAATGCTTCTGTTTCAAATGGCCAAAAATGTTTGATAGATCTGACACACCAATCCCCACCTCTTTAATATTTTGAAATAGATGCAATCTGGGTCTGTCATATTGAGGGAATTTTATAAACAGATTGTTCAAATCTTCGGGTTACCTGCAGGTATCACAGGTCCTAGTCGAGTGACACCTTATCCAATGGTGGTATGAATGAAGACCACAGGGCAGAAAGAGGGATGACAGTCTTTCTTAAAGAAATAAATAAATACGCTTGGTTATAAAAATCGCTCATTTTATTAAAATTTCAGATTTCACTCCAGATTTTGACAGTTATTTAGTCCACGAGATCCGATGCTCAAATCCGAAGATTATGTACTTTAATTCGTCCGTGAGAGGTGATGGTTCCAAAGCAAGGCATTTTTAAGCAGGCTGAACAAAATTGCAGCGTAAGAACCCAGCGATGTGACAGAGGGCTGACCAAGATAGCACACCACAATTTTTGTAAAGCTTGTTACCCTCGCCGAAGTAGAGGGCATTGCATTTGGGTCTGTTGGGTGGCCGCTCGACTACCGTTTTTCTCAGGTTTTCCGTCTGTCTGTTTGTTTGTATGTAATGGACAGCTCTGGAGGTCAAAGGAGTCAACCGATTTTGATGAAACTTGACTGGTAGGTTCATACCAGGATCTAGTTGTATGCTTTTGAGCACCGTTGCTATGGACGCCACCGTTGCCTAGCAATGGGACTTTGAAATTTTTGAAAAAATCCGAAGAATATTTATATATTTTTTTTTTTTCAAAAATCGGCTTCCGCGCTTTTATGCGCACTATAATCAACCTCTTTGTCAAAAAATTTCAGCCCGATCCTTCAAAAACTGTATGACTAGTATGCAATTATATAGCGACCACCCATGTCGCCTACCGGCTGGTTTGTTTGTTTGTCTGTCTGTCTGTCTGTTTGTCCAAACATTTCTTCCAAACAAACAAACATTTAGTATATTTCTTCACAACTGCTTGTCAGATTGAGACAAAATTTTCACCATCGGAGCGATGACTGTGTAGAATGTTTTCTTGATAATTATGACGTCATAGGACATGTGGCGTGGCAGCCATGTTGGAAAAATGGGAAAAATTTAGACCTCGGTATCTCTGAAACTGCACCAAGGACAAAATTGAAACTTTGCACATGGCAAGTACTCCTCGGGGAATAAGAGTGATTTAAAAAAAAAATGATGCCATAGGTGCCTTTGTTGTGACTTCATAATTACATATGTCGAATGCTACATCTGATCAGTATGAAAATTTTTGAGGGTCATTTCGGGATAAAATTATCCACAGAAAAACATTTGATGATGTCATCGGCCAGGTGATTCGGCAGCCATATCGTTTAAAAAAAACAAAAAACTTCAAAAATCTTTCTCTCTGAAGTGGCTCAATAGATCGAGGCAAAACTTTACACGTATGACCGCCTATCGATGAGAAACAAAAGGTTCGCACATATGATGTCATAGGTCACATGGTTTGGCAGCCATACTCGATTTTCCCGAAAACCTATAAAAAATCTTCTTCTCCAGAATGGCTGGACAGATCAAGAGGAAACTTCACACAAATGCTATACAAGCCTTGGGGCCACCAGGGTATTCACAAATAATTGATAAGCCACATGGTCTGGCAGCTATATTGGATTGAGCAAAAAACTTTTAAAATCCATTCTCTTGAACCGCTTAATCAAGCAATGTGAAACATCGAGGGAAAACTTCACACAAATGTTTCCTAAGCCTTGTGTGTACAAGCTTGTTCAGGAATAATTGATAGGTCACATGGTTTTGACTGTTGTATAATATACTGCACTGACTACAATAAACTTCTGAGATATTTTGAAAATGAAATTTAAAAATCATAATTAAGCCCTCGTTGGACTTTTGGATTTGGTCTCGGTTTTTGTGCCTGTGCGTGCGTGCGTCCACAACCACATCTCGGATATGTACAGACCGATTTTATTTTTACTTGGCAGAAAGACAACACACAATGGTATACATGTGCGCCTCATTTTTTTTTCGACATCAGCTCCAAGATGGCCATCTGACAGCCATTTTAGTTGAAAAAAATCCAGTATTGAACATGTCCTCATACATTTCTCACACATGCATTTACCAATCTTGTTCAAACTTGGAACACACATAAGGAATGACAGCACGTCGTTTTTTTTTTTTTGAGATTATCCAAGATGGCCGATTGGCGGCCATTTTGTTACTTAAACGTGTCCCCAACCATTTCTCCGACATGCATGGTCCAATTTTGTTCAAACTTGGCAGAAGCTCAATACACAATGGCATACACTTGTCCTTAAATTTATTTTGCGATCTAATCAGAGATGGCCGACTGGTAAACTGGTGGCCATTGTCGTTGTAAAATAACCTGGTGTCGAACACGTCCTCTACCATTTATCGGACATGCATTTACCGATGTTGTTCAATCGTGGCTTGCAGATAAAGAATGATGGCTTACATATGAACGTCATTTTTTTTCAAGCTCAGATCCGATATGGCCGACTGACAGCCATTTTATTTGCAAAAAAAAACCCGGTGTTGAATACGTTCTCAACCATTACTCGGACAAACATTTACCGATGTTGTTCAAACTTGGCTTGCAGATAATGAATGGTGGCTTACATATGCACGTCATTTGTTTTCGAGATCAGATCCATGGTGGCCGACTGGTGGCCATTTTGTAACTTAAATGTTTCCCCAACCATTTTTCAGACATGCATGGTCCGATTTTTGTTCAAACTTATCACAAGCACTATACATGATGGCATGCATGTGCCTCTCATTTTATTTTGTGATTTGATCAAAGATGGCCGACTGATAGACTGGCAGCCATTTTAGTTGCACATAAATATGGGTTAGCCCTTTAACTACATACAGCAAAATTATGAAAACAACGGGGGCTATGACATTTTATGTCTTTTTTTACTTGCTTTATTTCGATTGAATTATATACTTGAAGACTGTGCGGGGTCAGGCTTTGTATGAACTCTCTCGTTGCTGCAAGTAATTGTGCTCATCCCCTTTATACTCATGAATCAAATAATTCTGCATTTTCTATGGGGTCCGCATGAATAAAATCTCATTGCATAGTTTAGTGCAATAAACGTGTTCGGCATCCCATACCTTCAGCATGTCGAGTAATGATAACGATTCCTTCAGTGCCGCATGCACCACACAGCACGTAACCGAAACACACGAGGGAATAACTCACGTGTCACACATTTTATTTCGAACATAAATTTATCGGAGTATATTTTTCACATCAATTCTCTTTCTTCCAGAGAAAGAGACGGATCCTACAACGATCATATCCGTGAACATATAAGATGTCATCGGTGAAAACCACTGTGGGACTAATACTTGTTTAACACTTGGGACACGGTGCAATGATGAGGCGATCCAGTGAGGGTTGTTCAAAATGTTCCAAGAACGAGTTATTCACAATGGTCGAAGACATGCCAATAAAGGTATAATGACGTTTATATACATGAATAACGCCTATGTAGTGGTATACATTATCATTCCAAGTATATATCCTCATGTATTGAAAAATAGACATAGAATGGTTGACTTGTCTTTGACTGTTGTCAGTATCTCGTCTGCAGATCCTTTTGGACACCATGTATTTCAGGTTTTTTAATTCCGTGTTCCCTTCACAGATTAACTTTCAATTCATATTACAGGAAGTGAGAAGTTAAAGTTTATTCTCCCCACACTTTTTATAAACAATGGGAGGATATTGCAATCAGCTCCGTCCGTCTGTCTGTCTGTCTGTCTGTCCGTCCGTCACTATCGCCTCAAACTGTTGTGTAGAAATTCACCAAACTTGGTCGTTATAATCAGCACAAGGCAAGAAGGTGCGTGGACAGCATCATTTTTGGCCCCACCCCCTGGATTCCTCGGGTGAGGTCAAAAAGTCAAATAACAAAAAAATCCAATGACAGGCACATTTTTAACGTAATTTTTAACTTTGTATATGCAATCAACATTGGGGGGTGCGTGAAATATGTACTGGTTTTTAAAATTATTATTTAACCCACGGTTCATGCCCCCAGGGAGTGGGGACTTGGGATCACAGGGATCAAAACAGAAGATTTTTTTTTTTAACTCAAAATATGATATTGGGTTTTTCCTGGTGGAACTCTTTGCCATCTTTCAACTTTGCTGAGATGGGAAGTGCAGGCATTTGCGATGGCGTGACATCGACTTCACCCTAGTTATTTTGTTTTTGAATAGACATTTTCTGTTTTCGCACCAAATGCCCTTCTTGCATCCACCTGATGTGATTTTTTAAGTTGTAGCGAAAGATAAAACAAAAGATTAACGGGAACGCAATTTCAACCAGACTCAGAGGTGTAATGGTTGGAGTCTGGGAGGTCGGCAATCGAACCCCCGACCGGGTCATACCAAAGATTTAATAAATGGTACGTGCTGCTTCCTTGCTTGGCACTGGGCATTTCAAACATATGTTGGCAATCAGAGTGCAGGGCTCTGATTAGCCAAAAGGCCTCCTGTGTTGAGGTTCCTTGAAAGGGAACTCATTTAATTAACACGATTAAGCATGTGCACATGGCATGTCGGTTCTTACTCACCCAGATGTCACTAATGTGTGGGCTGCCACAAGCTATGATTAACCCAGGTCAGGTCAGGTATGGGAGCATGCGCCGGAATAGCGCATCGCTGTGTCCACTTTCTGCTGGTAATCCAGGACCCTCTGTCTGGCCATCCCCCAGGCAGATGCCTGGCCCAACCCCATCTCCTTCAGCTGATCAACCTGCTGCAACCACGAGGCACGTGGTCGACCCAATAGCATCCTCCACTCATGAGGCTCCCTCGCTGAGAGTATATGTTGAGCAGGAATAGCATCAGGAAAACGAGCCACATGTCCAGACAGCCACAGCTGACGCTCACGGACTATGCAGGTAACAAAGCTCATTTGAGTCTCTCTCAGCAACCGCTCGTTGGACACAAAGTCCGACCAGTGATAGCAAATCATTCTCCGAAGAGACCTGGTACCAAACGAATTAAGTCTCTGTCTCAGATCCCTGGTCAGAGTCTGTCTCACATCCGTAGAGCAAGACTGGAAGCACCAAGGGCCTGAAGACTCAGACTTTCGTCCTCCTCCACAGGTATCGACAGTGCCACACCCCATGATCCAGTGAATCCATGACTCCCCAGGCCTGACTGGAGATGTCTATTGACCTCTGGCTGACAGCCAGCAGAGATATGAATATCACTGCCAAGTTAAGTGAATCTCTCTGTGACCTCAACATCCTCACCACAAACAGACACAGACAGGACAGCAGCATCCAAGATGTCACCGAAAGCCTGGATCTTAGTTTTGACCCAAGAAACCCATAATCCCAGCGGCTCCGCCTCCTCATTCAGCACCTCGAGGGCCCCCAAAATGATATCCAGAGTCTCTGCAAAGATGACTGCATCATCTGCGAAATCAAGGTCAGAGAGCTTGACATTCCCAAATGATGCGCCTCAGCTTGATCTCTCCAACATCCTCCCCAGAATCTTGTCCATACAGTTGCTGAAAAGTATGGGGGCCAGTACACACCCCGACACAGTTCAGTCACAACTGGAAATGCATCAGAGATGGTATCACCACATCTCACAGTACTCTCAGTACCAGAGTATAGTTCAGATATCAGACCGATCATTTTTGGTGGCACACCATGAAGACCAAGAATCCTCCAGAGGGCATCCCAATTTACTGAATCAAATGCTTTGCAGAGATCAACATAGGCTGCAAGCAGCCTCTGCCGAAACTCTCGTCTGCGTTCGGTGAGGATCCTAAGAGCAAGGATACGGTCAATCGTTGACTAATTTGGTGTGAAGCCTGACTGCTCTGGGCACTGGTGCTCAAGCAGATGGTGGCGAACCCTATCAATAATTTTCTGAGCACAGATCTTGCCCAGCACTGTGAGTATTGTCATCCCTCGGTAGTTGTTGCAGTCCTGGCGATCACCCTTCCCTTTCCAGAGAGGGACAACAAGGCTCCTCTTCTAGTCAGTTGGGATGATGCCTGTGTTCCTGGCACAGCAAAGAACTGCATGCAATGACATGAGTACAGCATTTCCACCGGCCTTGAGGAGTTCAGCATGGATGCCACAGATCCCAGGAGCTTTACTCCATTTCAACTGGTTCACCGCAGCCCGTGTTTCCACAAACGAAAGTGAATCACAGTTGATTGGAGGGTCAGCAATCGGGATCGTAACACCCCTGACATCCAACTCAACAGCCGGTGGGTCAGCCTCGTATAGCCACTCAAAGTAACCAGCCCAGAGGGCTTTCACTTTGGACTCCTCAATCAAGAGCCCACCACCCTCCACTTTCACTGCAGTAGACCGTGGGACAGGCTTGGATGAACACAATGTGCGAATTCCCCTGTAAGCAGGACGAGAATCACTTGACCACAGGTGATGCTCTACCCCCTCACAGATCTTTCGCACATGGCCCTCCTTGAAAACCCTTGGCGCACTTACAGTTTTACACCTCAATTCCCTGAACAGCTCAGCTCTGCCATAAAGCCTAGCCCTGCAATTCTGGTCAATGGTGTCCCTTGAGTGAGCAGTGTCCCTCCAGTGTCCCTTGAGAGACAAAATTACTCTGCCCTGTGTTGAGTTCCAATTCATCCACCGGAACATCAATGATGGTGGTCTTGAAGGTACTCCACAACTTTTCAGGATTCCCCCAATCAAGCAGACCCCCAAAATCCCCACTCAGCCTGTTCGCAAACTCTTCAGCTGCCCTCGCATCCTGAGCTTGCCAACATCCAGCCTGGGCTGGGATCATCCCGTTCTCACAGATTTAAACTACAACTTCAGAGTTGTGACAACAAGCTTGTGGTCGCTATTGAGGAACTGAGCACACTGGTTGACCCAGTAATTCTGCATCATCCTCCAGCGACCATCATTGAGCACATGGTCAGTAACCTTTGCCACACCAACAGCATTGGAATACCAAGTCCACAATGTGCTGAAACCATGAACCAGCCACCCTAAGTCCACGACTTTTTGCAAAGTCACAGAACTTAGTGCGATTCTGGTTCACAGTTCCAGACCTATGGGGACCAACACACGTCTCATAACCATTCCTATCAGTGGCATTCGATGCATTGAAATCCCCCAAGACTAGAAGAGTAGCTCGCCTTGGGCACTGATCAATCACAGACTCGAGCGCGGCATAGAATGCATCCTTCACGGTGAGATCTCTCGCTTCAGTCGGAGCATCTACAGAGACCAGGGAAACGACACCCAAGGAATGACAAATGCTTCGTCTCATAATACGCTCATTCACCTGTTACCTCAATTATCATTGGAGTCGGCTTATTGGACAGAGCTACAGCAACTCATTGGGCATGGTAACCATCAGAGTGAACAGACCAATAATAGGTGTAACCACCCACCATGATCTCACCACTATCCGGTCTCCGAACCTCACAGAGTGCTGCAATACCTATTCAAAGGCTTGAGCTTAAATGGTAACAGAGACTTGTGATCATCCTGTCATAGTGATAGGACATTCCAGGCACCCACTCAAAGGGACCACTTCAGGTTAACCCAAGGAGACCACCGTCTGGTGGACGACACCTTAGCACCACTTCTCCACACACTACTGCAATCTGACCCAGGAAGTTTACTCCGTGCTTTTCCTCATATCATCAAGGAATGGGGGTCCCAAAGGCTTTGTCCTGATCCCGTCATCCAGTGCACTGCCTTACTAAGGGCAGTAGTACAGGAGGTACTCCCACGGAGTGGGTTTTCAGTTTTCTTTGCATTTATGGGTTTTGCGCAATGAAGTGTTTCATGATGGCCAGAGTGCAAATCCTGCCACCAACCAACAAAAAAAAAATAACCCAACTGCAGGAGGACATCTGCAGACAGGATACCAACTGCAGGAGGACATCACATGGAGCTCCTTTTCCCTTTGGCAGGTTTTGTTTTTCATTCTGCTGGGTGTCCATATCCTTACACCCTCCTCACCAGGAAACCTGTTGGGGGAGATGGTTTAGTCGCCGACAACCCGACCATGAAACAGTTTAGTACAAGTTTACTTGGTTCCTGTCGCAGGTCACAGATCTAATCTGGCCTGACCTGGCAATAATAATAATGAATAACCCAGCAGTGTCAAATTTTTCCTGTTATACGAAAAATATTTTTCTTTTCTGGAATATATAATTATTTTAGAGAACAATTTCACATTCAACTTCTCCCAGATTTAAGCCAATAAATTTGAATCTCTTTTTGTATACAATCAATCTTGCATTTACTGCATTGTCACACAAGGTATTGTGATTTGATTTGCCCAAAGGACAGATCACAGACAACCACACATGTTGGCAATCATTATGCAGGCCTGATGGGCCCAATCTAATGGCAATGAAGTTCCAGGTAAGGGAACCAATTGTAATTATCATTAACCTTTGGAACAGCAGCAGAGTTTGTAAAAATACATGTATAAACGAGAGTTCATAGAACACCGTACCCTGTGCAGTCTTGAGAAAAAGGACATGGGAAGGATCTTTTAAAGTCTTCTTTGCGTTTTGCAGTAAGCAAATAGCGGTAGGAGCAACCATATTTGTCTGAATGATGAATCGCACAGTTACTCTGCCCTAAGGGCATGAGATGGTGTAAATAATTTTCCAAGTACAGTACTATAGTGCCAAACGAAAGGTTTTTGAAAGTGCCAAGGGGTCAATTTTTGTTCTACAGTGTTAAAGTATATAATTCGATTGAAATAAAATCAAGGTTTTAAAAGCTGTAGAATAAAAACAAAAACTTTTTTTCAGAAGTTTCCCGCCGTTGTTGCAGCGTCTTTTACACCACCTTATTTAACACATTAAATTAGTTATTCATGCCTGATGTTTGTGTCATTTGTGATGGTCCGAAAATGAGTAAGTTTCAGCTGTTTGGAATTTTGTTTGACTGCCAGAGAGGCAGAGAGACTAAAAAACTCACCTTACTCCTTCCTCTGTATGCATTGCATGCACGGTCGGGATGAAATTCTGTACATTTTGCCAATTTCAGAGCCATAGTACTGCTAAACTGCAGGTTCATGTTCCACTTTGTATTCCACGGGATTTAAAATATAACATTTAATTGGAATCAAGTAGTTCCTCAATCATCGACTGACATCAGCAGACAGACAGACAGACAAAGTGAACCAATTGATTAACCCTGCTTTTCACTTCAGGCATGCAGAGTAAAAAAAAAAAATCTACCTCTACCACTACTATTACAACAGCCCCAATTATCCCACCTGTGAGGTCAGCCAAGGAACGTTTTTTGGTTCAAGTCTTTCATGAACTGCTAAGCCAGGCCTGATGTTCAGGTCAGGTCAGGTGTGGGAGCATGCGCCAGAGCAGCACGTTGCTGCGTCCACTTTCTGCCGGTACTCCAGGGGCTTCCGTCTGGCCATCCCCCAGGCAGATGCCTGCCCAATCCCCATCTCCTTGAGATGCCGATCAACCTGCTGCAACCACGAGGCACGTGGTCGGCCCATTGGCCTCCTCCACTCATGAGACTCCCTCACTGAGAGAATCTGGTGAGCAGGATCAGCGTCAGGAAAACGAGCCACATGTCCATACAGCCGCAGCTGATGCTCATGGACTATGCAGGTATCAAATCTCATTTGAGTCTCTCTCAACATCCACTCATTGGACACAACGTCTGACCAGCGATAGCCAAGGATTCTCCAAAGAGACTCTCAGCACTGAGTACCAAAGAAATTAAGTCTCCGTCTCAGATCCCTGGTCAGAGTCCAAGTCTCACATCCCTAGAGCAAGACTGGAAGCACCAAGGACCTGAAGACTCGGACTTTCGTCCTCCCGCACAGGTACCGGCAGCGCCACACCCCATTATCCAGTGAATCCATGACTCTGTAGGCCCGACCCAGACATCTGTTGACCTCTGGCTCACAGCCAGCAGAGA
Source organism: Eptatretus burgeri (assembly GCF_056783735.1). NCBI lineage: Eukaryota > Metazoa > Chordata > Myxini > Myxiniformes > Myxinidae > Eptatretus > Eptatretus burgeri. Next base: position 62,793,121 of record NC_140972.1, on the reverse strand, counting down.
CATGAATATCATGGCCAAGGTAAGTGAATCTCTCTATGACCTCAACATCCTTGCCACAAACAGGCACAGACAGGACAGCAGCATCCAAGACGTCAATGAAAGCCTGGATCTTAGTTTTGACCCAGGAAACCCACAATCCCAGCGGCTCCGACTCCTCATTCAGCACCTCGAGGGCCACCAAAAGGATATCTAAAGTCTCCACAAAGATGACTGCATCATCTACGAAATCAAGGTCAGAGATCCTGACATTTCCAAATTCTGCACCGCAGCTTGATCTCTCCGACATCCTCCCCAGAATCAAGTCCATACAAGTGCTGAGAAGTGTGGGGGCCAGTACACACCCCTGACAAACTCCAGTAACAAATGGAAATCTGTCAGAGATGGTACCACCACATCTCACAGCACTCTCAGTACCAGAGTAGAGTTCAGACATCAGATCAATCAGTTTTGGTGGCACCCCACGAAGACTAAGAATCCTCCAGAGGGCATCCTGATTCACTGAATCAAACGCTTTACAGAGATCAACATAAGCTGCAAGCAGCCCCTGCCGAAACTCTCGTTTGCGTTCGGTGAGCACCCGAAGAGCAAGGATACAGTCAATCATTGACCTCTTTGGGAAAAGCCTGACTGCTCTGGACGCTGGTGCTCAAGCAGATGGTGGCGAAACCTATCGAGAATTATCTGAGCAAAGACCTTGTCCGGCACTGAGAGCAGCGTCACCCTTCGGTAGTTGTTCAGTCTTGGCAATCACCCTTCCCTTTCCAGAGAGGGACAACAAGCCCCCTCGTCCAGTCAGTCGGGATGATGTCTGTGTTCCAGGCAGAGCACAGAACTACATGCAACGACATGAGTGCAGCATTTCCACCAGCCTTGAGAAGTTCAACATGGATGCCACAGATCCCTGGAGCTTTACCCCATTTCAAGCGGTTCACTGCAGCCCGTGTTTCCACAAGCGAAGGTGGGCCACAGTTGATTGGAGGGTCAGCAACAGTTATTGTAACAACTGGAGATTATTTGTTGAAATGATGTTCAACTGGAGATTATTTATTGTGCACGAATTTCTGATTTGTTCTGGTTCTGGGTGTCTGCGACAACTCGCACATTCTTCACGAAACGTCCACAAATTCTGGTAGACGGGTCCTCCGGCTTAATATCCTTCCAATAGACGTTTCACAAATTTATATAATTTTGCATGCAAAACGCCACGACAAGAGTTTATAGCTGGGGTGAGATTCAAACCCAGGTTCGACATCTCAGAGATTTTTGTGTATACCTCTAATTCTAACACACCTGCCAGTCTATCCAGCCTTATGGAATGAAATCATTTGGAAATTCAATGATTATGTTCAAACATTTCCAGGATGTTTGTAGCAGAAGGTCAGGTCTGCCAGTCAGTGAGAATCTACTATATATATATATATATATATATATATATATATATATATATATATATATATATATATATATATATATATATATATATATATATATATATATATATATATATATTTTGCATCACAAATGAACTTTGGTGTTTCATATCAATGAGCTCACTTATCTCCTACTTTAATAAAGAATCACGAGACTATGGAATATTGCAAGATTGTAAATTTAATTGTTTTTTATTTACTTTTAATATTGTTCTCAACAAATGAGAACAGGAATACAGGAATGTTGTTCAAATGGGGAAGAGATTGTGAATTTAACATTCTGTCATTACTTACTTTTAACATTGTTCTTAATGATTGGGAATAGGAACAACGCAAGTATCTTTTAATCATTCAGTCGTTCACCAACGTGCTCTCGATACCTTGTGTTGTCGTTTGGACTATCATTTGTGCCTTATTAAATTTACATGTTCAATGCAAAACGTGAACAGGATGTGTTGCATCCTTTTTGAATCGAATTGCCATAGAATGACAAAAAATTTTTTTTCCACATTTCATCTGGACAAGAAAGAAAGATTGAAATAATGGGCTGAATGGCCTCCACCGACACCAAAGTTCCGTCTGTAATATTGTTGAGATTGTGAAGAAAGGCAGAGGGGAGGACAAAGTTGGGGATGGGGAAGGGCAGAGATTTGGGAGAGGGAGGTTGAGGAATTTGGAAGGAGTGGGGGTTGAGTACTTGGGGTTGGGAGGGGGATTTCCTCATCAAAAGTCCGATTTTTAATTAGTTATACATCTTTACACGACAGCCATAAAGAAACACATGAGGTGACTTCAGAGGTCAGAAGGCTCTTTTATGTTTTCTGCCTTTAACCAGAGGAAACTGTGAATAACAAGTTGTTTAAGGAGGTACAAGTGTGTCATTTTCAAATGTTTTCAAAGGCAGTTAAAAGCGGAAACACAGAGAATGTACAACAGACAATTGAATACCGATTGTTTTATTTGTTTGTGTTTCGCACAGTAACACGGGGTAAAGGTGAGTATTGCAGGTATTGTGTGGTATTGTAAAGTACATGCAGTACCGACGCAGTTTTTTGGACAACGGTCTCAGGAATTACACCATTGAACACAAATATGGGAGACGTTGGCCAAGAAGCCAAAAATTGCGATTTGAAAAGGTGTTTTACCGTGCTAGGTATGAGTAGTGCGAATACCATTACTGGTAACAGCTGATCCAGGGTTTATAAAACCTCACACAATATAAAATGCCATTTATTTTTCCACATCAGCCAGGATGGAATAATGCTAGTAAGCCAAATACTGAGAGTAATTTATCTCAAAAATATTACATTGGTACATTCATGAACTGGTCCATGGTGTGAGCTCTTACTATTCGTAATGTGGAGGGGGGGGCACAGGGGGGTTGATAAGGAAGGCTGAAAATGATAAAGAAAATACATTTCACTTCAAATTAAATATTTATGGTTAAAAAAGAGCATCAAAGTGGGAAGGTGAATAAACAAGCAGAAACTAAAATACATGAGATATGGCTTTTGATTAATTTGTGATATTAAACACAAGGTGCAATGAATCATTCCCGTGCTTGCAACATTTGGGGATAGCTTCTGATACAGAATTAGGATGGGGGAGGTCTAAAGGATAGGAAGACAAGTAGTGTATTTAATATAAATTAATTGTTAACTTTATTAAATAAAGTTGCATGGAGATATATATTGTAACAGCCGTGGGACCATTCCGGTGACCCAGTTCGGGTTTATATCAAAATTACCGCAACCGCCATCCAAGTCCACAGCCATGAGCAAATTCCTGGACCAATTTGTCACATTACAATACTCGTTTGGACCATGTATTTGACCGAGTGTGCCGATAGGCACTCGCGACCTTCCTAATTCGGCCGAGCAACTGTAGATCATGAGTACTCTGAGCTGGCTTGAGCCAGCTCACCTAACGACAACCAAAACCATCAAATGAGACCCAATGAGATCACTACAATGAGCAGAAGCCAACCCCGTTACCAGGTACATGTATTTAACAACTAGCAAAGGTACCAGGCATGCGCAGGGCCCTCCTCCCACATCTCCCCCCCTCCCTCAGCCTACCACTCCTCGCTCCAGACTACCACCGCACTCCTTCCCCACCCTCCTCCCACCCCTTCACTCCCTCATCCCACCCTTTCCCCTCCCACCCTACCACACTCAGACTCTCATCCCACCCCTTCTCCTCCTTCCCCCCACCTCCACCCTCCCCCTCCCTCTTCCACCCTCTGCTTCCCACCTCTCACAAAGGAATTTTTGCATGGTGTATATTAAAGTATATATGTACACAATAACTTGGCCTCTTAATGTTTATTGACTTCAAATACTATGTGAATTACATGTCCATCAGTTTGTTTATACACAGTTTCATGGGCAGTCTGATTCATCAGCATTTGCCATCCTTAGGTTGGATGTAAAATTGGACATGCCATCTGCTAGAATGAGTGTAGGATTTAGCGAAATTGGATACATTCAAACAGCATGTTCAGATAGATTCAAACAGCATTTACCATTTTAAAAGAGATTATAACATGGGCTTTTCATGAGGGATGAGACTCATCCTGTGATTGTCACCCTGTGTACCCTTTATCATGGAATTGGAACTCTCCGAGGCGGTAATAAAGACACTTTATTAAATAAAGGTACATTTTAGTTGCAAGTAAGTGCCATTTCAGCCATGCAATTACTTTAAAATCAGAGATGATACAAACACAGCACTTACCCCAGTCTTCTCAGGAAACACTCATCTCTCCAACTGATACAGGCAAACAGCCCAAACTCAGCTCATGTTCCTTGTTTGTGGGCCAACAATCCAATGCTTGGCGAATCAGTAATTTATTAAAATTTTCAGATTTCATTGCAGATTTCGACACTTATTTAGCACACGCGATCCGATTCTCAAATCCAAATTAATATTTTGATTATATACTTAAACGAGAAGGGTACTTGGAAGAGTGCATATCTCCAATATGTAATTCCTGATCCACAAGAACATATCAGGCCCAATACATTTTTGAAATATCATGCTATATATCAATTATTGGCCCGATCTCTCAATGGTGAAGAATCACTTTAAAAATTAAACAATTCTCGAATCCATATCCGAATTTGGATCTTCACCAACATCAAATAAATTCATCATGGTCACACACCCAACCTGTCCACCAAATTTCATCCGAATCCATCCACAACTTTTTGAGATATCGCACTGTATATCATTTTTGACCCTATCTTTCATTGGTGAAAAATCACTTTAAAAATTATAGCATCCAGATCTGGATCTTCACTAAAATCTAAACCAGTGGTCCCCAACCTTTTGATCCCATGGGCCGCATTCACTACTCCCAAGGATGTTGGGAACCAGAAAAAAAATCGAAGAAAAAATTGAGAAATCGAAACAACGTTTGGGGTTTATTGGAGTATTGTTTTTTTAATTGATAAATTTTATATGTATTCGATCGATTGATTGTTCACGCACTGTAATTCTGAACAAATTTCCATTCAGGGTGTAATTAATTTTAAATCCTGCTGCAAGATGCCGGAAGCGAAAATCAAATTGATTTGATTCCTCCTGGCGGTAAGCGGCAGTGGCCGGCACTGGCATTGTGAAATGCTATTCAGGTCACGGCGCCGGCCGGCAGTGGCATTGTGTAAACCTCTTTAAAATTGCTACATGGGAATGTGTTTTGATTGGAAAGTCCTCGTGGGCCGCAGTATAGGGCTCTGCGGGCCGCACGCGGCCCCCGGGCCACAGGTTGGGGACCAATGATCAAAACAGTTCATCCTTGTCACACATCTAACCTGCCCACCAAATTTCATCCAGATCCGTCCACAACTTTTTTAGATATCCTGCAGACAAATAAATAAAACAGACAGAGAGGGGTGAAAACATAACTTCCTTCACCTTCGGTGGTGGAGGTAATTAGTCCATGAGAGTAGATCGTGTTTCCAACTCAAGGCATGTTTGAATAGGCCAAATCAAAATGGGTAGCGAAGAACCCTGTGAGGTGAACTTTCGTTGACCAAAGATACTCCTTTCAGGAACATAAGCCATTCATTATCTTCAAAAGGGGAGTTAAAATTTACCCAAACACCCAATTTTCATTTCTGCACTCCCTTGGAGTTTCTGCACTGCACTTTCATTTCTGCACTCCCTTTGTATCCACGCAAAGTTTGGGGCTGCTAGATTTCATTGTTTTTCAGTTATGGAGAACACACACACACACACACACACACACACACACACACACACACACACACACACACACACACACACACACACACACACACACACACACACACACACACACACACACACCTGTTTTGGGGATGCAAAAAACTATTATCAGAACAACTTTACACAAAATGGCACAACAAAGTATGCACAGTGATTCGTTGACATAGCTGCAAAAATTTCAACATCTCAGTTTCAGAAAACTCATGGGAACACGAACCAAGGGCAATCATTGAAAATAAGGATGTCATGCTCATGTACGACCTGATGATCCCATCGAGCGTGTACATAGAAAACAAAGCCTTGTGACCGGACATCGTTCTCAGGAACAAAAAGGATAAGATGGCAATTCTGATTGAGATATCATTACCCAACGGTTTTGGCTTAAATAATGCAGAAATCAAGAAAATGACCAAATATCAGGACCTCAAAAATGAGATCAAGAGATCTTGGAAGCTGAAGAGCGTCGAAATTGTACCAGTGATAATTGGAGCATCGGGAATGATAGAAAAACCTCACTGAGATTTTTAAAACCATACACAGAATATTACCACAAACCAACTTCAATTGGAGGCGGTCTGGGATTCGGTTACTATCCTGAAAAGAGCCGTCAGACCAAAACTCTGAGAACAACAAAGTTAAATAGTTTGGTCCATGAACGATGATCTATTACCAAAGCGAAGATGGATAATTTGAGTCCTGGGAGTGTGCTGCATCACGTGATTGGGTTTTCGTATATCATGACTCGCCCGCTAGGGGTGGCAGGAATGTAAGAAAACCCAATCACGTGATACAGCACACTCCTCCCCTCGTACCCCCTCCCCACCTCCCAGCTCCGATGCGCGCGACGTGAAAGGTTGAAATGCCGGTGTTGAAGGTCGGCCGGGGGCGGTTGTTATTGCGGATGGCGCGAGTCCGGCAGGGGTGTCACATCGACCAAGCCGTGAGGCGTCTGAGCCTGGGCTGTCTGGCGGCGCTGCCCGTCCGAGGCGGGTCAGGGTGCGGCCACGGTACTTGGAGGATTATGAGTGTTGATTGGTTTTGGTTGGTCATGTTATGATTGTCCTTTCATCATTTGACTTGTCATTTTACGAGGGGAGGAGTGTGCTGTATCACGTGATTGGGTTTTCGTATATCATGACTCGCCCGCTAGGGGTGGCAGGAATGTACGTCAGGACGCGCAATAAAGCAGAGGTAATGCTAACACTCTTGCTTCTCGTGTTCCACTGCACCCCGTACACCAGAGGGAGGACCTTGTGTTGCGGGCCGGGTATCGGCTGCGAGCACGACCGCTAGATGGAGCAGCAGGGTCGACTCTACCGAACACCCGGAATTTAGATCGGACCTTTTCGGAAAAATATGGGTCCCTTATCGGACCGTGAATCGTCAAAAAATCCACCAGGTGGTACAGGGTTATTTGCCAAACTTCAAAATACCTAGAATTCTACGTGGCGATCTAACGAGGATTCACACCCTCGACGGCGCTCGTACAGAACGAGCCGCTGGCGTGCTCGAACCGTGTGTGACCCGAGCGGATGATCACTGGGATCCGTTGGTCCAAATGTCCCCTTACGGTGGCAACAACGGCCTTGCTAATTCTCCAACACACGTCACGCTAAGCCAATGGAGGAAACACATCAACAAACTGATACATTTAACAAATGTATTTATTTACAATGGGGGAAAAGGGGGAAGCACGCAAGAAGCAGAGTTATCACGACTAATGAGGAGCACGTATGTACAGCCAAGAGCACTTATACAATTCCTACTTAAGGACGGGCCCACACTCAGACGCACACCCAAAGAAACGGACCCGACATGGTTTTTATTATCCCTTCGGCTCAGAGGGAAGATGAGCTGAGGGACGAGAAGATAGCAGGCTACCTGGCCACACTGCGTGGCTCGACGTCCGCACCTTCCCGGAGCACCAGTCGGCCAAAAGGAACCAGGGCAGCCATACGTGGACCACGCCAGCCAGAAGACGAGCCACGAACCCGAGCGTGCCAGTGACAAGATGCCTTCCACCCAGCCTCGAGAGATGCGTCTTCCCCTCTGAGCTCCAGCAGATCCGCACGCGCTCTGGGAAGATTCTGACGCTCTGGCCGATTCCCTCGCTCTCCCGATCTCTTGCTCTTCTGATCTCCCGCTCTGACCGATTCCCTTGCTCTTCTTCTGATCTCTCTTTTCTCTCGCTCGACATCCCTTTTATCGCTCTCGGGCGCTGTCCAAGCGAGCTGATTCATGACCATATTTGGGAATGGAATTCAGTTTGCTCATCGTTGAGTGGGACATGACGCATTCCCTTACTTGGCGCGCAGCCAAGCGAATCGGTTCATGTCCATATTTGGGAATGGAATTCCATCCCCGAACGCATTCCGAACACCCCCGCATACCAGCGAGCGCGCGGAGAATGCCGGGAGCAGAGGGTTATCGTTGTTTTGGTTGGAGATGTAGGAGCCATAGTTGTTGTTGTGGGTGATGTAAAAACCCTAACTATCAAAATAACTCACAGCGCATGAACATGTATTCACCCATTAAACAAGGGACGGGGACCCTAACTAAAAACACATACTTACCGATATAACTGTTCTATAGGACCTGCATGTTGTGTGCTCATGGCTTCCAGATTCGCAACACTTGTTCCATCTCCTCAAACCAGCAAATGGAGATGACAACCAATGATACACACTGACATTTATTATTATACGTTAAATGGCATGGGCGAGGGATTAAATGAAGCAATAACAACCAATATGCATTAAAAATGTAAATGAATCGGTACTTGTTACACCAATTGTAACGAGTTGAGGAGGGTTAGTGTTCACATCCCAATCCTGACACCCAATTGTTACAGGTGTGCGACTAAACACGAGAGAAGGAATGGACGTGCATGAAGCAATAACAATCAGAATGCAATAAACAAATATAAATGAATCTAAAATAATAAATGTCAGTCAGTCAGTTAGTCAGTGTGTCTCCTCAATCACTCCAAAATCTTGAAACCGAATCGCACCAAACTTTGCGAGCATACTAAGAGAACGTCAAGTGAGTGCATGAATGAAAACTGGGTGTTTGGGTAAATTTAAACACCCATTTTGAACATGATATAGGGAGTGCTCATCACACACAAAAAACAAAATAGCCTAATGAAGATGGTGAAACAGGCCACAATGGTTTCTTCGGGATACAGCGCTCAAATTTTTATTTTTACTCTCCTCATTCATGAATTATTGAATGCCTTTTCATCAGAGCTATGAATCGCTGTATAAATCACTTTTGTAAGTACTATAGTTTTCAAATTTGGATCTTGAGGCGATTTCATGCATTATATGATGTCATTTTCCACGATGGGCTGTCACGAACTAAAGTATTGTTGTGTTTGTGGGGCCGATGAAGGGATTTTATTGGAGAGATATGATTATGTAGAGTTGCTTGGCCCGTGGACGTGTAGGATACATCTCGATGTAACTAAGTAGGGAAACTGTGAGCTTATGTGTTACGTGTCACCACACCGAGGGGGGGGGGGGTGGTGTTAATTAGGTAGGGATCAAGGATAACTTCCCCAGTATGTAATTGCCCCCTGTGACTTTTCCCTATGTTTTTATTATCAAAACCACAATAACAAACAAGCAAAACGTGCCGAGGGTGCAGTGGTTCCACCTTCCCGGATTTCGTGCGAGCAGGCCACTCCCCGGAGGCGGAGTTTTGACGTGCGTGACGTGAGACGCATAAAGAGGAAGAGGGCGTGGGAGGAGCAGATCAGGTAGGAAGGTTGCAGAGTGGTAACCAAGGGAGGCAGCAGATCAAATAGGACATGGAGGATCTCGCTTTTGCTCTCGGCACGAAGAAGGCTGCACGATTCTTGTATTTGTGTTGAGGCGAATTGGCTCGCGTGCTGAGCAGGACGCTGTCCGTTGACGGTTCAGCTGAGCCATGAAGTGTGTACGTTTCTGAGGAGGGAATGAGAGTATGTCTCGTGGCCTCATTACGGGGCCTCAGAAATCGTCTCGTCGTGTGGGCCATCACTGTGACCCGACCGGGTGCAAGCGAGTAACGGTCTGCACATTCGCTCATGAAATCAATCTGCACGGCGGTCCCTGAGCCTTGATGTTGATTTCCGCTCACGAATTGCCTGACATACGTTCTTCCTGCTGCTAGAGAACGATTTGGCGCCATTTTGGGCACGTCTACGAAGCCCCTTGATTGCATGTTCCATAAGGATCATCTGGATCAAGCTAAGTACCGAAATAAAGGATCAGAAAATTATTCGTTAAATTCACTGTCTGACGAGTCTGAAGCGAGTTGTGCGGCCATTACTCTTTGCGTGCTAAGACAATCATTCCAGCAATGACGTCACAGATGATGCAATGACAATGGCGGTTTTCTGGAATTTTTATGGGTTGTACCTGCCAGGTTGGGTTTATTAACTTAACGCCTCAAAAAATTATTAGAATTCAAAATCACATTCAGTTCTTGTTTTTACTGAAAAATCAATATAATCACGTAAAAAAGTCTGATTCCATGGACCTTTAAAGGCTTTTGAAACCTTTGTGGCAATCTCAACGATGAGGTTGGGGCCGTCTCAAACATTTACTCTTCTCAACTTACTCCTGTTGGAATACCTCTATGATGTCTCTCCGTCACTGGAAAGTGACATCATGTTGTCGGGGAATTCACCCTGCAACGAGGCTGTTGCTCACCCCTTCAAGGCAGGCTATGCCAACATCCTTCTCTGCTTTCTTGAAAAATTAAGCAACTGTTCATCTGTGTGGAATGCCCTTTAATGCAAGGACGTCTTACATTCTCAATTTACACTTTCACTTTGTAACTCTCTCAGAGGATAACTCTCAACTAAATTGGGGGATTAGCCAGCTGGTTCTTACAAAGACACAGTATCTTGAGCTCCTAGGCATGATCATCCTATATTTTGCAGATCATATCTCCATGCTGGCCTCCAAAGCTGATTTTGGCTTAGAAATTCTCCACAGAGCCAAGTCCTTCTTATGCTCTCCTTAGCATATAATGCTGTACAAATCCTTCTTCCAAGGTACCAAAGGAACCCTGTATGATTGCTATCTCTCGACAGGAGTTTTTGCATCAGAGTCTGCTTCTTGCGCTTTCCCCAGGTCAATTTGTGGGTTTGTAGTTGCAGTTTTTACCATCTCTCTTCTGATTTTGCTCCTCAACCGTGTTGTCCCTTTTCCCAATCCTTTTCCCTCCAGGTCTTACATTTTGCACCTGAAACCTTAATCTGTTTGCCCATTCCAATTATAGGCTTAATGCTCCACTCAATTCTTCCTCCCTCCACTTGATTTTCTGTCTTCCTTTGTCTGTTGTCTCGTACATATGAGGTGCTGCCGAAAACCATCTCTTAATCTGTTCCATTTCTCCCACTTAGATTTTCTATATCTGTTGAGTCACTGTCCCACTTTTACCTGCACCCCCTTTTCTTATGTTGTGGTGCATCATTGCGTTCTTGCTCAGCTGTTTCCTCTTTTTTTCCCCCATTTTGTCTGTTGACCCTTCACACTTTGTTCTTCTATTGCACAAACCTCGTGGATTGCATAATATTGTGACATTCCATATCTTAAGGATGGCTGGTTTGATTTTCTTATCTGAGCCTGTAGCTCATAATGCTGAAGCCCCTGCACATTCAAATCCAATATATTATATTGATTTCTCCATTGTCTAATGTCCTTGCAATTCATCTGACGTGTCTCCTTATATCTTTGTTCCACATACGACGTATACACGCACTCCTCCATGAAACTTAGGTTATTCTGGTCTGATATGCCAATAATTTCACATGCATGTCCCATTTTCAATAGTGACATGACCTGTTGTCCTCCATTTCCTAAGGACATGAACCAGAGTTGACTTGGGAAGGTCCATTGTGATGGAAATGCCTTGAACCACTGGTACTCAATAACCATTCCACATTGAATATCAATCATCTCTTTACCTCAAGCCATCTTGATTAAAGCAGAGTTTTAATACCTGCAGCTCAACTTTATAAAGCAATTGCTGCTTTGCAATGAGTGAACAATATGAATGTTCAAGTTGTGAGTGTTCATTTAAAGTCTGAGTATGCTGTCGCAATTATTTTGATAAAACAATATATAAATAACCTGTTCTAAATTGTAACATTTATTTTTCAGATCTTGAGCTCTTTCATGCTTTGCCAGCCTCAATGTGGAATGAAAAGACTTTCTCACACAGATATATCAGACAGGTGATTGGCACTTTCCCATCAATTTCCCGAGCTCATTTCTATCAAGTGTGCTGGACATTTAATGCCCTCATTTCTGAAGAGTACAATAGTCTTGCCAGACTACAGTGAGAGGGATACTGTCCAGCGATTGCATATCTGGCCTTTTTGGCAGTGTGGAGTCCTGCGTGACAGATTTCATGCATTGCCTACCATGTTGACATGTCTTTCAACAGAAATACTCTAGTTTGGTCGTTATTGGTCTTGACAGGATGGTGCAGAGGTAGCACACTTCCTTTGAGCTGTCTCGCCTGAGTTCAATTCTCGGCCCATTGAAAAACTATCAATTTGGGGGCTTTGGAGGCAGGATGTTGCATCATAAAGTGCACTTTCCCTCGGGTGGACCCTAAGAGAGGGACCCATCTACTAACATGAGCTTATGGATGTTTAAGATCCCACGAAGAGTCGGCGAGTTATCGACTGCACCCTGAACAATTTACAAATTCTTGCTCTGGCTACTGCAGGGAAGGCAATGCTAAATCACTCATTGTAATCCTTTCCATGAGAATGTTGCAACAGCACTTGAACCTACAATTGGGAAGACCACTGCCAAAGAGGGTAGTCCTTGCAGGTGAATTGCATCATCTTATTTTCTGTAACCCACACATGATGTTGAAAAATGATATATTCACTGGAACGAAAATCGTGCAGTATTTATTCTTGCAAACCACTTCTCTGTCCATTGTTTGTGAGAAGTAACCTCATAGGCCTGACTACTCAGGTACAGGCCCTCACTGTTTAGGGCTGTCCAATAAATGTGGAAAAACAATTCATTTATAACGCTAAATTAAGCTAATCATATTCTCCCCCTCCCTCTCGTTTTCTGCAGTGGGGCTGTTCGACCAATCCCATTTATTATTAGCTGACAGGCCGCTGTGGCTTCCCCGACTCGGCCCGATGCTATCAGGCGGCCTGGCTGGCTGTTGGAGCAAGATGGAGTGCGTCGTAGAGGCTCGACTATT
>NC_140972.1:62752713-62765213 GCF_056783735.1 Eptatretus burgeri | reverse complement strand
TTACATTACTTTTATGCATCGCATTGGAACACTTATTTGAACCCATTGAATCACATTTGATCACATTTATGGCAGATTATGATGGGGATGTTTTCACATTTGTGTATTATCTGCTACATGCCAGGGGCCGCACTTTAGGTCACCATAGGCCGCCAGTGGCTCGTGGGCCGCGCAATGAAGAACAAGGCTCTAAACCAATATCATCCCTATCTTGCTTAAAACCTTTTTTAGACTGTAGTTTGTCATCCGTACATTGCTTTTTCAATTCAGCATAATTTTTTATTCACTTGATTCTGTAATTTTTATTTAATGTTGAGTTACAGAATGGAATGGTACTCAGAGGGTACCCAGTTTTGGAGAAAAAGTGCCAAGAGATCTTGGTCAGCAATGTCAAATACTGCATGTCTAACATAACCCTGACTGTATCTTACAGCTCTGTTTTATTTCTCGTTTTTCAAAGAACTAGATGGTATTCATAAAATACATACCCCACACAGTCATGAGAAGGACTTGGTGTGAGGACACTCTTGTTTTTTAAGGTTTTTTTTCTTTGATACAATATGGCTGCCAGACTACGTGACTGATGACTTCATCTTTATCAAAGCATATTTCCCATGGGTAGTTGATCAATTTTGTTAAATTTTGCATTAATAGGTTAAGCGGTTTCTCCTTGGAGGATTTTCAAAGATTTTCTCTTCGATCCAGACCTGCTCCAGGCTGCCAGACCACGTGGCACATGATGGTCATTTTCATGAAAATCATGTTCAAATTTCAAGTCGATCGGATGAAAATTGAGGATTTCAGAAATTTGGCCGATGTTGACCTCAAAAGTAATTTGTCGTTGAATTCAATGTCCAAATGTGCAAATCATGTTCAAATTTCAAGTCGATTGGATGAAAATTGAGGATTTCAGAAATTCGGCCCATGTTGACCTCAAAAGAGTGACCGCTATATCACATGATTATGTAACATGTGGTAAAGTTTCAATTTCGTCCACTGAATGGTTTTAGTTGTATGCTCTTAACAAAATGCAGACACGTACGACATATGTATGTACTGTATATACGCTTCCGATCGCTTTACCCTGCTTTTCGCTTCGTGAGCGCTGGGTAATAATGTCTTCATCCAGCCTCAGGGCACACAATGACCTGCACTTAGAAATGCTTAAAATAATTACTGAGGATTAACAGTTGAGAGAACAACATCAAAGTGATCATGCTGAAGCCTGATGTACATAGCCATCCCCACGTGACACAATCTGGCACATTTTCATCAACATGCAGAGAGGAGTACCTTTCCAAATCCATACTCTCGCTGCTGTACACATGCACTGGGGTATTTATTCAGCAAATGTGCTAGAGTAAGAATTTCGTTTTCTGTACCCCTAGTACCTGCCCTGTCCTTACGAGAACCTCTTATGTAGGCTTCAACACTGGACGCACCAGTGGAAAGTATGAATGGCTCAATATCAGACGTGTGTGCGACAAATGCAGAATGCACAGCTCTGTGTTGTTGGATATCCCCTGTTCAGGCTGTTCTATACGATGTCACATGCTCCGAGGTGGTGAATCTTCCGCCGAGAAACGCTGACTCCAGAAAGTTCTTGATCACGTGGTTCACTTTTACCTTGACACTGTACCTGGAGGAGGGTTCGTGATCATATGTGTCCCGTATGAAGCACTGGTACCTCACTATTCTTTTATTTTCATAAATATAACACTGAAAAACAAGGGATTTCCCGAGGCAAAATATTTTTGTTGATATTATTTGATGTCCATATGGACAACATTGAGGCAAATACGTCACGGCCCCGCCCCCATCAGGCTGATTGACAGTCGTATAGCCCCGCCCACCCCTTGGATCCTGCCCATTCTTTTACAAAGGAATATAGTTTTGCGGATGTTTCATGGAATCCTTTCAAGCTATTAAAATTACAATACCAAAGGATGATGCATGAGGTAAAACTCTGTTACATGGTACCAGAATCATTGCCATTGATAGAGGCAGCTCGGAAATGTGCCGTCAGAGGAAAATTATTATTATTATGAACAAGAAGAGGAATTCCTGGGTTTGACAGATCTTGTTTCCATGGTCTGGAGAACTGAAAAGTGATCCCAGCCTCGACAATCAGCTGAGCAAACCAAGTAGCTTCTCATATGTAGTCTAAGCAACTTTTTAGAGAAGATACTCCAACTTTAGTTTTGTATGTAGTAGATGGGACGGCCATTTTTTTTCCTCGCCATCTTTGCATAGAGTGGACTAGCTTACTCTGATAACTACAGCTAACTTCACAGAACGATAGACTTGACAGTATTAACATTATTCTTCATTTCTGAATTTATATAATGAGCTGAAACCCTTCGGACAGTCACAATTAGCTGAACTCACTTGATTCATCTTGTTGATCAAGGTGATCAAACTTGCAGCATGTGGATCATTCCATATACTTTCATGTTCATCTTCAAATGACTTGTACCAGTCAATTGCAGATATCCTTGAAAGGCAGTCATCATCATACTACAACTTCCAACAGGCTTGATGCATTTGTTGTTCAGAAATTTCACAATTATTCGCTCCACTACCCTCCATGTTCAAATTTGCCACCATCTTGATCTTCAAAATGCAAATTAAAGTCGAAAAAGTGTTGATGGTTTTCAAAAGTTATTTATCGTCATCCATTGCTGCAACTTTTACAAAGGTCATATTTGAACCACCTCATATAATAATCCCTTCAATGAGTTAATTTTTTTTTTTTTGTATGCAAGGACTAGGTTTATGAAAGAGTGAGGTGGCATTGGGTATAAGGTAACACATTGGTATTGGGGCCACATGTAGACACAACAAAGGGATAAACGAACAACAGGAGAGAAAAGAGGGAAGGAAACATAGATTTCTCGAATGTTTCATTATGAATCAGAATATCCATGCAATCTTCTGGAATACAAACTAATAATGAAGACTATTGTCTTTTAATTGTTTTTATTGCCTGTGGAGTCTAAATTTGCATATCAGGTCAGATCAGCTATTTTCTGCTCGTGTTGTGTGTGTGTGTGTGTGTGTGTGTGTGTGTGTGTGTGTGTGTGTGTGTGTGTGTGTGTGTGTGTGTGTGTGTGTATATGTATATATATATATATATATATATATATATATATGTATGTATATATATATATATATATATATATATATATATATATATATATATATATATATATATATATATATATACATACATATACATATTACTAAAACTCATCTTGTATTAATGTTCCCGAAATACAGCCAAAACGGTACAAGATCGCACAAAATTTTTAGTGCCACCTGACTCACCATTCTCCTGTGGTGTGCAGTATCAAGTTTCGTTAAAATCGGACAACAGAAAAATTATTAAAGAATCAATTACCGATTCAGTCAAGTACTCTTCGGGATTATTAACCTCCGCCATTTAATGGACGGAGGTTACTGTTTTCACCCCTGTCTGTTTGTTTGTTTGTTTGTGAACAGTATTACGGAAAAACTCCTTGACGGATTTCGACGAAACTTGGTAGGGGGGGGCGTTCGGTATGGTCCAAGGATCATGCCATTAGATTTTGGACTTGGTCCAAAGTCCAATATGGCCGCTATGGCGGCCATTTTGAAAAAATATTTGAATTTTTGTTTTTGCATTTCTGCATGTTTTAAGTGATTTCCAACCAAAAAAAAAACATTTTGTTAGAGAAAAAAAACTTCGAAAATTTTGCAACTTTTTTTCAAAAAAATTTCGATTTTATTTGAAAAAATATATTTTTATTGTTTTTGCATTTATACATGTTTTAAGTGATTTCCAAACCCCCAAAATAAATTTGTTCGAGAAAAAAAAACAAATTTTGCAACTTTTTTTCAAAAAAATTTTGATTTTTTTTTTTGGCATTTCGACATGCATGTCGATCTAGTTTAGTTTATTCAATCGTGGTTCAGTAGAGTCTGATCCGTTTTGACCTACAATGAATAGAATATCAGGTTCACTTAAGTAACCCAGCAGTATTGGCGGCGGAGTTTTTGCACTCAACCAAGTGCTCCCCCTCTAGTTTGATCAATGCAAACAACTTCAGCGGTATAGTTCGCTGGAGCTATCTTTTTTTTTTTTCTTGAAATGATTTATTTATAAATCTCAAACATTTAGTATAGACAAAGAACGATTTATTTTTAAGCATAAAATAAACCGCCATTTTGATCTAATACTTCCGTGTTCATTAATGAATAAAATTGTGTTTCGAAGATTACGCACAATAATTTCTTCGACTTTCTTTTCTCCGTTTTTTTTCACATTGACGCGCAAAATTCAAGTTTCGTTCAAATTGGACAACAAAAAAATTTATTAACAAATAAATTCCCGATTCAATGAAATACTCTTCGGGATTATTTGATTAATGCAAACAACCTCAGTGGTATAGTTCGCTGGAGCCATCTTCTTTTGTTGTTTTTTTTTGAAATGATATTTTTATCAACCGCTGTCACAATGGGAACCCAACGGCTTCACGGGTCGTCTAGTATGTATATATATATATATATATATATATATATATATATATATATATATATATATATATATATATATATATATATATATATATATATATATGTATGTATGTATGTATATATATATATATATATATATATATATATATATATATATATTGTTGCGGATTCCGCGCCCGCCGGCGTGCTGACGGCCACGTAACTCGAATCGCGGCACGTCGCCCACCGGACGGACAATCCAGTCGTGACCCTCTCGGACTAACGCCGGGAACCAGTCACGGGTGGACCTTTCGGTCTCACCGCGATCGAGCCAATCAGCCCCCGCGTGGGATAGGGTTGCTCGCCAAATTCGAACTACCTAAGTACCCACGCGGAGGGTAGACCGGGCGATCACACCTCGCCGCAGGTCGACTTCGGACACGGGCCACTTAAGCGACCCGTTCCGTACTATCAGAATAACCGAGCGGTGTTATCGTCGACCTCGACGGTTCGATTAATTATCGGGCGTATTCAGCCCACTACCAACCCTTTACGTGAAGCAAGATGGGGATTCAATGGAGGAAAAGACGAAGCGAAGCGGGAGAACAGTTCAACAATAAAGCACATTTATTCGCGACGAACGGAAAGCACACAAATACAATTCCACCAAATGCACACAAAAAAAAGAAAACAATTCCATTTACACAAAAAGCAAACATAAAAGTGAAAACACAGTGCAGAGCTAATACCGACTACCGAGCACACGGCAACACTTATACAATTCTACTTCACAGACGGCGCCGACAACACATACCCAAAACCAAGGAAAAGAAATACCCTCAAGAATGAGGCGGGCCTGAGGCCGAGACCGGGTCGGGCCTACCCGTCTGGTGATGAGACGCGGAGCGGCGATGGCCCCGCAACCCGCGGGCCTCGTGGACGGTCTCTGGCAGGGGGTGGGAACGGGGCCCCCTTGGTCGCACTATCTCAGCGCGGGGGGAAACAGGAGGGGGTTGCTGATGCTCGGGGTATAGAGGATCTTTATTATCCCTGGTGTGCGTCTCCACCTCGGCCAGGTCGCGCTGCCGGCCTCCCTCGGGCGTGCAGCTCCTGGCACCGACGCGAGCACCCCCTCGTCCGACTCTCTTCAGCTTCTCCAGCCACTGCAGGCTTCGGGCTCCAGTCTTCCACACTCGTCCCCTCCGTTCCGACTCCTTCTCGTTCTCGACTCCTTCTCGTTCTCGTTCTCGTTTGCGACTCTCCCCCGTTCTCCTTCTCGTTCTCCTTCTTCTTCTTCTTCTTTTTCGTTCTCGTTCTCTTTTGCGACTCCTTTTGACTGACGAACACCGTCCTTTTATCCCCCCGTAACTTCGCCTTTGACCCCCTCCCTTTGACCTTTCACCTCGCTCCCCATTGGCCCGAGAAAAAGTGGGCGTGAAGGCTTTTTGATCCACAAATTTGCATATATCGATCGCCCTGGGGCGGGCCACCCGCCCTCGCTCACCGATTGGACGGCAAAAAGTGGGCGTGTGTCGTTTTTGATCCGTTTTTGAAGCACAAAATCCGTGATTTTGTACACGCTGTTCGACGCGCGTTCTGCATGAGTCCAACACCGGTACCCACAGCGGGGCAAGAACGGTGGCGATGCTACGGTGGCGAGGTGTGACGGGAAGGTCGTGGCGGTTGTGGTGAAGCGGTGGTTGTGGTTGTAATTGTGATGGTAATCCTGGCGGTTGGTCCAAAATAAAGATAGTAAAAGAAAAACGGCTATCCTGAAGAGTCGCAGCACGTATAAATGACATGTATTCCCACTAGACAACGGGTTTGGGCCTAACTACACATGCACTTACCGAGATACCTCACCTAAGGGACCTGAATGGTGGTTTGCGAATCTGGTAACCACAACACTACCCCCTTCCCTTTTTACAGACTCGTCCCGAGTCGTCAAATTTTCGTGTGCCATCATGTGTAGTTTTCCCCTAGTACATTTTACCTACGGATCCCTGAGTGCGACATTCATGGTATTCGTGTCCCCAAAATAAATAACCTGAGGGCTGCGTAACTATCTAAACAAACTCACTCATACGGACGACTTAAATAAAATTGCCGGCGCTAAGACATACATGCCGGGGGCGCACTCATATTTACAGTACATCTTAACCTTAACTTACAAATTTTACACTAAACCATGGCCCAGGATCAATGAACTCTGCAAAAAGAAAGCAGTTAGCAGGGAGCCAGGCTGCCAGCATGCAGTCTCTGGCTCAAAACAATGCAGGTGACAGGGAACGTGGCTGGCTGCTCACACGCAGTCCAAGGCCTTCCCTTTTGAACTGAACGCAGTGAACCACAACGGTGCTTGGGCTGCACAACGCAGTCTCCGTGCCAGCTCAAGTGGCACACGCAATGAGCACAACGAATGGATGCATGGACACAAACACGGTGCACGGGCCGCCACTGCAGGCCCGTGTTGTAGCTGCCAACAGGGCAGTTCTCGCAGCTTGCAAACTGTTGCCTTGCGGATCCTGGCGCACATGGAAATGAACAGGGGGGGCAAAGCAAAAATTGAACGGGGCTGGTGAACGTGGGCAGTGGGCATGGCATGGCAAAGGTGAGCAGGCAAACACAGCCCGCAGAAGAAGGCCGCTGCAGGCAAACACAGCCCGCAGAAGAAGGCCGCTGCAGGCAAACACAGCCCGCAGAAGAAGGCCGCTGCAGGCAAACACAGCCCGCAGAAGAAGACCGTTGCAGGCAAACACAGCCGGCAGATGAACTGGCCGGCACAGGCCTCGAAGAAAAACAGCCAGCAGATGAACTGGCCGGCACAGGCCTTGCAGCACACAGCTGCCGATGAACTTGGCCGGCCTCCGCCTTGAAGCAAAACATGGCCAGCCGATGGCACAGGCCTTGCAGCAAAACAACAGCTGCCGATGAAGTTGGCCGGCCTCCGCCTCGAAGAAAAACACGGCCAGCCGATGGAGTTGGCGAGCCTTTGCCGTTCAGTGGAGGTTGGTGGAGGGAGTGCGGTGGTGCTGGCCACTTGGAGGGCGGGCTCGGACCTACCTACCTGTCTCCCTCCCAACCTATCGCCTTTGCCTGTCACTGTACATACCCACTCCCTTAATTTGTCAAAAACCAATTTAGCCCCAACTTATTTTTTGTTGTTTTTATTTTTACTTCCCCACTATAAATCGTCCCCTAACCCCCTTTATCGTCCTTGTTCGGCTAACCTATCTTGTCACCTAGCCTACTCCCAACCCCTACGTTCCCTTCCCGGAGGGGAACAAGGGAGAGCTAACGTCCTGTGTCGAGGCCCAACGAAGCCTCAGAATGGCCTCCCCAGAGTTCGGCGATCTAACCCAAAGTGGGTCCAGCGGCCCACAACGAGAGTGAGGGGATGGATGGTGCGGAGGGGTACATCTCCTAATCTACCCTATCCATTTAACAGTTAAACTACCCCGGGGCTTTCAACAAGCGCCTCTCGCTTAAACTATTGGTTCTAACAACCCAGATTCCCGTCGCCTGTGTTGGTGTCCTCACAATTTCGGGCCTCGCCCCCCAATTTTCTCTCCGTGCCCTCACACGGTCTCCTGGCTGGGACACGTGGCTCCCTTTGGCAGGCACGACCCTCTGCCGATTCTCCCGCTATGGCACCCCGGGCCACTACACTGCCCCCGAGCCTACCAGCACCCGAGCGTCGGGGAGTGCCCCCGTGGCACCTCCCCTGAACCGCACACGTGGCAGGCCGGCCTCCCGGGCCCCTTTCCGAGGGTCACCCGTGCCCACAACACTGCCCACGCGGCTAATGGCGCCCCGGGCCCCCGCACCAAGCAGGCGCACCCGTGCCCACTACTCTATCCCGGCCCCCCATGGGCCCATGGCCGACCACGGCCGACTAGCCTGGTGCCCGGGGTACCCACTCAGCGATACTCACCTTTCGCAGCCACGCTCCCAAGCCCGTCAACAGGGCTCCTGCACCCCTCCAAATGGGTCTCGAGCCTACTTTCCCACCAACAACAAAACGACCTCCATTTTTCAATTTGACTAACCCAACTGACTCAATCTACACTGACCCCGGGAGTCCCTTGGGCGGGAGTCACTCCTCCCCCCAATCACTCATCGCACCATGCATTCCCCATTCGCTCCACTCACACAGACCCGCTGGCCTCACTCACTCAACAAGTACTCACCTCACAACCCACAACTCTTCAACACACACACCGCTGAACTCTGCCATCCTTCTAACTACCTCCCCTAACTAACTCGTGCTCCCACGTCGTCGCTTAAACTAGTAGCACGTTCCTTTTAACACTACGTAGCTAAACTACGTCAACTCTACACACTCAAAGTCTGTCACTGTTTCCAAATAATCCCATTTTATTTCCCATTTTCCCATCCTAAATCTGGCTACAATCCCTCTAACTAATCCATTCCACGGACTCCATGAGGACTTACCCCTGCCCCATGAAGTCGGTCTAACTAAGCTAACCCTTCCCCCTAACTAGTTTCCATCCTGTGCCCCGGGCGTAAGGGGGTCTTTCACCCCTTGCCCAGGAATCCTGTACACCCGAAAGTGAGGCTTGTTTTTCCCTTTTTTTTTTTTTTCATGCCCAGCACCTGCGCGGCAACTCAGAGCTCGCGCACTTTGCACCTGCCCGTGACGTCATGCAGCTGCACGTGTTCCTCGTCCCTCCTTGGACGGGACCATCCGGCAGAGATACCCCTCCTGCCGGATTCCAACCCCACGTGCAGCCATGACGTCACCGTGCGCATAAAAAAAAAAAACACAAGCCACACGTCTCGAGGGGTCCCCCACGCGAACACATGTGCTTTGCCCGTTGGAGCTTAACACACACGATCGCGTGGAGAACCCGTCCGGTCCAAATCCATTTACCTGCCTAACTTTGTCCGTCCGCGGGATCGGCAAATCCACCGCGTGCGTTTCCGGACCGGGACTTCACTCTCGCAAGCGAGCACGTGGTGGTCTCGTGCGTTGCACAGCACGAACCGCGTGCTCACTGCTGTGTGAACCCGGCACGGTCCTCGAAACAACTACAGCCGCTACTCGGCTTTCTCTCCTCTGTCGCCGTCGTCGTCTCCATTCCACCCACGCACACCTGCGTGTTACGACGCACACAGTCCACACCATCACATTCACACCGGGAGATGCGGCTGCGTGCTCCCGCATGCCAACCGACATCTCCCTCACATACCGCTCTCTCACACACACGGTCTCCCTTGCACACAGCGACCTTGCACACGGCCGTTCACTCACGCGTGCCTCACTACTCTCACACCGTGCCTCATCCACACACGCGGGGGCACTCACCCGCGGTACCTCACTCATACACACGGCGACACTCACACACGCGGTCTCTTCCACACACGGTGCCTCACCCACACACGCGGGGGCACTAACCCGCGGTGCCTCACTCACACTCCGTCCCTCATCCACACACGGCGTGCTGGGAAGCACGTACTCCGGCACCATCGCCACCACACCACTCACACGTGGTGCCTCACTCATACTGGCCGTTTCACTCACACACACGGCCTCACTCACACACGGTGCCCCATCCACACCCGGCGTGCTGAGAAGCACGCACTCTGGCACCATCGCCACCACACCACTCACACGTGGTGCCTCACTCATACTGGCCGTTTCACTCACACACACGGCCTCACTCACACACGGTGCCCCATCCACACCCGGCGTGCTGGGAAGCACGCACTCTGGCACCATCGCCACCACACCACTCACACACGGGGTCGCTGCCACACACGGGGACGCACTCACACCCTGCACCACACACACAGGGACAACCACACTGGGGATTCGTGTCCCCACAAGGGTCTCCGGGGCCTCTACACCCCCCAAGCTCTCCGTGCACCCGTCCACAGCACTCGTCCCCTCAACCTCGCAAAGCACGACCGAACTCACCTGGTCGTGACTCGCCTCAAGGGGGCATACTCCCTCCCCTCGTTCCTGGAGGAGGCCATCCAGGTGCTCGCACCGGGTTCCTACACGCTCCGCGAGCTCACCCCCATTGTCCTCCACTACCTCCGTGTGTGCGTGCGCGTCACTTACCCCGTCTTCATCGTGTAGTCTTCCCTCTATCGTTCCCATCTCCCGTGTCTCTGCCAACTCTTCACCCTTTACCTCCCTTGTCTCAACTATTATTTCTGTTGTCGTCACCTCGTGTCTCGTCTCACACGTTTTGGTCTCCCCATTTAATTTTTCCCTTTCGGTCATCGTCACGACCCTCGCCCAACACGTTCCACGAATTATTTTTCACCCGCCTCCACCGCGGGCCTGTCAGCCGTTGCACCCCCACCCAGCTCGTTTGCTCCCACACGTGGAGTCGCCATTTTTATCTCCCCGGTCACGGCCTTCATGCCCGCCTGCAGGCTTCGGCCCATGTTCTGCGTCTCACCCCGCAGCTTTTTCATTTCCTCCTTCATGTTTGTTTCCATTCCGTTCATTTTTGTATCCATCTTTTCGTTTATTTGTTGTGTATTCGCATCCATCGTCGTTTTCACTTCATTTGTATTTGTATCCATCTTTTCGTTCATGCCTTTCATTTCGTTTTTCATTTCATTTGTATTTGTATCCAACGTCGTTTTCACTTC
This sequence comes from Eptatretus burgeri, assembly GCF_056783735.1. Taxonomy (NCBI): domain Eukaryota; kingdom Metazoa; phylum Chordata; class Myxini; order Myxiniformes; family Myxinidae; genus Eptatretus; species Eptatretus burgeri. The sequence continues at coordinate 62,754,089 of NC_140972.1, read as the reverse complement.
ATTCATTTGTTTGTTCATTGCCGCCAGCATGGCGCATAGCTGGGCCATGTTGGATGCACTCAGCTGAGCCGTTTCGGCAAGGGTTGGGGAAGGGTCTTGGTGGAGAGGGGGAGGGAGGTGTCATACACCGCGGCCGCTGCCGCACCCACCTCGGGCCCTGGGTTCAGTTGGGCGAGTCCGTGTTCCTGCACAATCAACATTTCCTGCTCGGGGATTCCATCCTGGACCATGGACTCTACATTATTACACATATACATTTCTAATACCCCGGCTCCCGCTCGCCTTGAGACGCCATCTTGCTTCTCGTGAAGGGTTAATTTGCTCGCTCGTAATTTGGAGGGAATCGGGGGTCGCTTCTCTCACCCCTGGACCGATTCCCGTGAATTTCGCTGGAGACAGGAGAGCCTGTTGTCCCGCTCTCCAATACCAGTGCCGCGAGGAGGGCGATGAATTTGTATCGCACGACCTGACACCAGTGTTGCGGTTTTCGCGCCCGCCGGCGTGCGACGGCCACGTAACTCGAATCGCGGCACGTCGCCCACCGGACGGACAATCCAGTCGTGACCCTCTCGGACTAACGCCGGGAACCAGTCACGGGTGGACCTTTCGGTCTCACCGCGATCGAGCCAATCAGCCCCGCGTGGGATAGGGTTGCTCGCCAAATTCGACCTACCTAAGTACCCACGCGGAGGGTAGACCGGGCGATCGCACCTCGCCGCAGGTCGACTTCGGACACGGGCCACTTAAGCGACCCGTTCCGTACTATCAGAATAACCGAGCGGTGTTATCGTCGACCTCGACGGTTCGATTAATTATCGGGCGTATTCAGCCCACTACCAACCCTTTACGTGAAGCAAGATGAGGGTTCAATGGGGGAAAAGACGAAGCGAAGCGGGAGAACAGTTCAACAATAAAGCACATTTATTCGCGACGAACGGAAAGCACACAAATACAATTCCACCAAATGCACACAAAAAAAGAAAACACAATTCCATTTACACAAAAAGCAAACATAAAAGTGAAAACACAGTGCAGAGCTAATACCGACTACCGAGCACACGGCAACACTTATACAATTCTACTTCACAGACGGCGCCGACAACACATACCCAAAACCAAGGAAAAGAAATACCCTCAAGAATGAGGCGGGCCTGAGGCCGAGACCGGGTCGGGCCTACCCGTCTGGTGATGAGACGCGGAGCGGCGATGGCCCCGCAACCCGCGGGCCTCGTGGACGGTCTCTGGCAGGGGGTGGGAACGGGGCCCCTTGGTCGCACTATCTCAGCGCGGGGGGAAACAGGAGGGGGTTGCTGATGCTCGGGGTATAGAGGATCTTTATTATCCCTGGTGTGCGTCTCCACCTCGGCCAGGTCGCG
>NC_140972.1:62687713-62747713 GCF_056783735.1 Eptatretus burgeri | reverse complement strand
TGCTCAACATTTAAAAAGGATAGAGTGTGGACAATATATATATATATATATATATATATATATATATATATATATATATATATATATATATAGTAAGAAAGAAAGAGAGACACATGGGATGGGATAGAAGTTTGCTTCTGTTTCCATTCTGTCCACCCCATTCGTCCCCACACCCATTGTTTGTCCAAGTCTCCCTCCCTTCAACTATGCTGTTGGTGTCCCCCCTCACACAATATATATATATATATATATATATATCTCTCTCTCTCTCTCTCTCTCTCTCTCTCTCTCTCTCTCTCTCTCTCTCTCTCTCTCTCTCTCTCTCTCTCTCTCTCTCTCTCTCTCTCTCTCTCTCTCTCTCTCTCTCTCTCTCTCTCTCTCTCTCTCTCTCTCTCTCTCTCTCTCTCTCTCTCTCTCTCTCTCTCTCTCTCTCTCTCTCTCTCTCTCTCTCTCTCTCTCTCTCTCTCTCTCTCTCTCTCTCTCTCTCTCTCTCTCTCTCTCTCTCTCTCTCTCTCTCTCTCTCTCTCTCTCTCTCTCTCTCTCTCTCTCTCTCTCTCTCTCTCTCTCTCTCTCTCTCTCTCTCTCTCTCTCTCTCTCTCTCTCTCTCTCTCTCTCTCTCTCTCTCTCTCTCTCTCTCTCTCTCTCTCTCTCTCTCTCTCTCTCTCTCTCTCTCTCTCTCTCTCTCTCTCTCTCTCTCTCTCTCTCTCTCTCTCTCTCTCTCTCTCTCTCTCTCTCTCTCTCTCTCTCTCTCTCTCTCTCTCTCTCTCTCTCTCTCTCTCTCTCTCTCTCTCTCTCTCTCTCTCTCTCTCTCTCTCTCTCTCTCTCTCTCTCTCTCTCTCTCTCTCTCTCTCTCTCTCTCTCTCTCTCTCTCTCTCTCTCTCTCTCTCTCTCTCTCTCTCTCTCTCTCTCTCTCTCTCTCTCTCTCTCTCTCTCTCTCTCTCTCTCTCTCTCTCTCTCTCTCTCTCTCTCTCTCTCTCTCTCTCTCTCTCTCTCTCTCTCTCTCTCTCTCCCCCAAATGTTGCAGCACAATTTCACAATGGACAGTATTAGTAGCTCAGAGCTTTGGCTCAGAGTGAAACGAAGATTGCAACACAATCAACCTTTTTAAAGTCCATAAAATAATTAAGCCTCCCCCTATACTCCTATAGGATAGGGGAAGGCTTATTGCTGTTGTCGGGTTTGTTTCTGCCATTAGTGCCCCCAATTTTTCATGGTACTACAGTATTTCTCAGACCCCTAGGAGTACAAAACTTTCCATTTCCAAAAAAATAATTTCCAAGCTGTATCTTGGAGCCGACTGGGACTTTCGGAATGAAATTTTCCATCACGAATGTCAATTGAAAGTTTGTGGGGTTGACATTTTTGACATTTACCTAATTTTAAGGTCATGACCTAATTCTAGACATTTCCACATTTTTCACCATAACTTGACTAAGGTTTGGCTGATCAGAACAAAATTGGCCTCCATTGATAGCCCAGAGCAAGGCACATTTACATTTAATTTACATCATACCACTCCGGATTAAAGGTCAAGGTGTTCCACCCCTCTGTGTACTAAACCACGACTTAGGTTTTTTCTGCCAATGTCAGAGGACTTTCACAGTTAAATTTTGCATCAATAATGGGAATAAAAAATATGCAGAGTTGATATAATTATATTTGACCTTGACCTAATTTAAGGTCATGACACAATTGAAGACATTTTAACATTTTTCACCAAAACTCAAAGATGATTTGTCCAATTGGACCGATACTGCCCTCAAAATAGCCCTAGAGCAAGTTGCATTTACACTTAATTTACATCATACTCCTCTGAGTTAAAGATCAAGGTCAAATGGCGGTCTGAATTAAATAACACGTTTTTTATATATTTACCTCCGCCACCAAAGGTGGATGGTTCTAGTTTATAATCGACTTCATCACTCAATTTTGCCAATGCAGAATCTCAGACTGCTTGGCCTTCCAAGATGTTCTTGCATCATAATCGTGTATCTATCTGCAATAATGTTATGCACCTGGTATTTGATTTGTGTCCTTGACCAAATGTTTTTTCTGAATGTAAGCTATTTAACAAAAAACGTCTTTTTGATCATAACTTGATTAATTTTCCTCTGAATTTCATGATGTTGAGTTTTATGGATTGATTGTATATAGGGACACATTTTCTAAATTTACACTCTATCCTTAGATGTTGAAGGTCAAGGTCATGTTGCTGTCCGAACAAAATCGACCATCATTGGATTGTATGCAAAGGGTAAGTTGTGGGTGATCGCCAAGGGTAAGCCTCCCCTGGCTTACCCTAAGCAATCGCTTTGTGATTGCAGATATCCTGTTTAAATTGATTGATTAACTTAAACTTTTCCTGTCAATTGGAACGGGTACTTTTGCTTGCTTTTCCCGTCACAGGGGATGTGTACTTTTACTTGTGTTTATATGAGATGCGCAAGTGGGATTGTCACAATGTGTTGAATGCAATGTCAATGTGCATGAACACTTTGTTCGGTGAGCATCGGATGATGACGGCATTTATCCAGCCCGTAAAGATTCAGATCTGACAGTATGTTGACCTGTCGAGTGTGAGTTTGATTCTCAGCCGAATGATTAACTCAGGTTGGTGTTTCTACCAGCAGGGAATTACATCACAAAGTGCATTTTCTCTTGGATGGACATGAAGCTGGGGACCAATCTAGTAACACTAGTTGGTCAAGGTGAAGGATCTCTGGGTATCTTTCGACAAAAGATAGGGTGAATCATTTCCAGTACCATAGTAAAATTTCAAATTCTTCCAAGCTTCAGTATAACATCAGGCCTCGCCAGCTGCTTCAAGAAAAACTTGGGCCAAGAATACATGCTCTATTGGCAGCTGACCCCTACTTATTTGGAAAATGGCATAAGGAGGAGAGAGTGTGAAGATTAATGATGGACCCAGAATTGCTTTCTTCAGTACCAAGTTTGGCAGAATTTTGTCCCCAGATATGTATCCTCTGGTCTGCTCTCTTTGTGTGTCATTGCAGTGCAGTTTGAGTCAGTGGAATTATATCAAGCCAGATTCTTTTCTTCATAAATGACTATTATCTACACTCATTGACACTGTCCAGGCTGCTTATACAGTCATACAATAACATGTCAAACTTTCCAGTGTGGTCAACAGGTCGTCATTGATATTATCCGAATGTAGGAAAGCAATGGATGCCACGAGAAATGTCATCTGGACATTTTTTTTCCATCTTGTTTTCTTGCCCAATTAACCATGACACAGTGTCATGGCCTGAAAAAGCATGGAAGGAAAGGAGGGCCAGTGCTTTCTCCTGTGCTAAGCATTCTGCAAACTGATCACAGGGAGAGATGGTGAAAATGCTTCCCAACACCGAAGATAATCTACAGTTTATCATTCTCAGTGTTTTGAAAATAGTCATTGACAGTACCACAAATCTGTAACTCATGTGTGAACCATTATCTAACAATGCTCTTTGCTTGATGCAATGGCCCACATCCAAAATCGTATGTGTCGGATTCTTCACGTGTACAAGGAACAACCTTGGCAAGGTCTTCATGCCAAGAAGAGTACAGAACATTGAAACAGTCCATCGCCAACACTTGTTTTTCAGGCTGATAGGATGGCCGAGAGGTATGCACACTCACCTTTAAGCTGTCTTGCCTGGGTTGGAATCCCAATCAAGCTATAAACTGTCATCCTGATGTTTCACAGGCATGGTGGTTCATCAATGTATGTGCTGTCCCTCGGATGGATGTTAAACTGGGCGCCCCATCTGCCAGCATTGGGTGGTGGAAATTAAAGATCCCATGGTGCCTTTCATGAATAGTCGGCGAGCTGTCGCCGACACCAAAAACCTTCCTACATGATCCAATTAAACTCTTCGCACAACAACCCCTCTCCAACAGAATGGAATACATCTTCTCAGCATGAACCACAAAATCATCCTTAACAGAACAAACTCTCGCAAATTTAATAAGCTGAGATGAAATTTTAACTGATTCTATCATTTGGATTGAACGATGACTAAAATCGTGCCCTTCCTCATTGAAATGATTACATAAATACATCTTAACACCGGGAGTCACACTGGACCTTTACCCATTCAAACGTTGAGGCAAACATTGTGAACGTTTACCAACATACTGCAAGCCACAATCTCCAAATAACTTGCTTTGATTTACATCCTAACACACCTTCACAATCAACAACAAAAGTCTTGCCTGTAACATGACGGACAAAAGTTTCATTCGTTCTAAAATCCTTACAACACAAACATCGAGACAAATTCGACTTTCGAAAAACAACTTTACATGTACTTGGCAAAACATACCGACACGTTTTTATGCAGAAAGATTTTTTTCATTTTTCTTAAGCCATTCATGAACGTCACTTTTTCTGGCATTTAACCGAGTCTGGTTGGCTCAAACCAAACAGATGCGACGGCTGACCAGGATACCTGTCGGTGAGGGGCTGCCTCACTTCAGGCAGGCATTACCTGGTATAGAACCAATACAGTTCTCCCACCTGCACTGACAATGCCTTGGGCTCAGGCTAACAGCCATTACCAAACCTTAAAACTGGATCAAAGTCAGCAGCTGCTTCTCTTTCATAAAAACGAGGGTAGGCAGCTCATGCCCCAAGCATAAACAAAAAGAAAAGAACAATTAAATAAATAAACTGAAGGTATCTCAAAGTGATAGGAGACAGCAGGCTTTATTTACCTGAGAGAATAATTCTTCCAGATCTCCATCGCTGTTTTGGCATCTTATATACTAGTGCGGGCCCGTACATGCAAACAAAAACAAAAAAAACTTTCAAACCGCGTGTTAGAAACAACAACCACACAGTCCGTTCCTTCGCTCTCGCGTGCCTGTACGTGTGTGGCCGTACATGCAAAAAAAAAAAAAAGAATGAAGAAGAAGAATTGTGACGTCAATCGTGACGTCATAGCACCATGTCCTGTCATTGATTTGGTAAATAAATGGCCATAACTTGGGAACCACTTGTCCGATTAATATCAAACCTTGAAAAGGCACATCCACGGGTCCCCAGCAATATACCTGGCAAGTTTCAATTAGATCAGACCAGTGGTTGTCGAGAAACGGCGGTCGCAGACACACACACACACACACACACACACACACACACACACACACACACACACACACACACACACACACACACACACACACACACACACACACATTGCTGGAATTACAGATAGACAGATATATAACTAGCAGAGTATCCGCCACATGAGCAATCTTGTTGCAAGCATGCAACACATTCTTCTGACGCATACCTTTATTTGGGCAGTGTATAGGCAACTGACAGCTCTGTATAGGCAAAAAAAAGAAATCCGGGTTATGTTCATGAAGCAAAAACATACCGACTGCTTATTATTCAAAAACTTCACCACACTGGAAAACGTGGGGACAGGAATCCTGCACTGGAAATAGTGGAGACTTGTAATACCCTCCCACACCTGGAGGTGGGGCTACACAATACACATTTACATTGATATATAATTTGTGTCCCCCCCTGACCTCCTCCCACCCCCCCCCAAGACCACCAGCAAAGATAAGAACACCCCGATACACTAATTGGGGTCATGCTGATCCTATGTAGCAAGTCTGGATGCAATTGGCCCAGAACTGTCGGAGTAGTAGCGCAACAAGCAAAGAAACACACAAACACCGGTCCGTGAATTATAGTAAGGATGACTCCATTTTGGTTCCTCCTGATGACTCCATTTTTGCTCTTTACTTCTTCGGGTTCCTTCTGATGACTCCAATGCAGTATTTGTTCTTCCGTTTCATTATATTTGTACCAAATCCTGAAGCTGTGTGGACTGTGCCCCGACTGATGGACCTCTGGGAGCTTGTACCTGTTGCTGCGTTTGAGCCTGGGGAGTAACTGCTGAAATCTGTCTGTTCAGGTTGTTCCTGACACCTTTGTTCCTTTCACACTTCTTTCTGCTTTTTCACATTTCTCTTTATTCATTCTAATTCTTTCTTTTTCTTCTCTTTCATCTCTTTCACTCTTTATTCCTCTCTTTCGTTATCTATGTCTCTAAAGCATGAGTCACATTTGCTCTACGGCTAGGATACGGCGGCCGTACCCCCCCCCCCCGAATTGAGAGAAATGTGCGGCGGCCGCAGAGTTTCTGAGGTGGCCTCAGGGTGGCCCTACGCCATATGGCTATATTTTACAGGCCGTAGGGGTCTCCGTGGAATTAAAGCACGGAGTTATAACTTTTTTCATTTCTTGGTTGGCCGTAGCAATTCGACAAGTCGTAGCCATGACGTACATGTGTTCCACGTCGACCGTACGTAGGGCGTACGGTGGGCTTGCGTTATTCATGCGTTTTCCGTAGGCTCTTATCAATGAAAAATGAATTTTGCCAACCCCTAAAAAATTACGGCGGCCGCACTATTTCCACGTTCGCTTTAGGGCCCCCCTGCGGTCCCCCTGCGGTCGCCTTGCGGGCACCTTGAGGCGACCTTGCGTCTGCCTTGAAAATTCTATGGCTGCCGCAGGGACCCCTTAAGGTCACCGTGCGACATCAAATCAAAGACCGTACGGCACCCTCACGTTTTCGGTCACCACAATTTATAAATACGCCGTGCGGCTCCCCAAAAAATAAAAACATATGCGACTGCTAAATTGTGTGACCGTGGAAATACTGCGGCCGCCCAATAATTGCTAGTGCCCGTACATTTTGTAGACCCTCCGGCAGCCGAGCCAAATGTGACTGAAGCATAAGGAGAAATGAATTCTTGCAGAAATTTTTCTGTAAGGCTAACTTGGCTGTGCCTAGACTGCTTTGATGGTTGTGAAGTAGCGACTGAAACTCAAATTCTATCCAGGTTTCTCCTGATGACTCCATCTTTGCTCGTTACTTGTTTGGCTTCCTTCCGATGATTCCAATGCAGTATTTGATTTTACATTTGGTAATGCTTGTAAAATAGCTTGCAGCCTTCTTCTTCTTTTGAATTGCAATAGCTTGCGGTTAGTCATTCCTTACAGCTAGCAACTTCTGTTTGCAGATCAGTCTTAGCTTTTGTTGAGTAATTCTCAAAAAATAACACTTTATTTTGAGGAAACTACCTGAAATCCAGAAGCCTAAAAACACAGATAAACTAGAAGCGCACTCGGTAGACCGCATACCTCCGCCACACAATGCCTGATCCACGAGAACATGTCGGGCCCAAGACATTTTAAAAACATCATGCCATGTATCGTTTTTGACCCCATCTCTCAATGATGAAGAATCATTTTTAAAATTAAATAATTCTCGTATCCTGATCCGGATAAAGATCTTTACCAAAATCGAATCGATTCGTCCTTGCCACACACCCAACCTGTCCACCAAGTTTTGTCCAAATCCGGACACATCTTTTTGAGATATCATGCTATATCATTTTTAGCCCCATCTCTCAATGCTAAAGAATGAGTTAAAAATTAAACAATTCTCGTATCCAGATCCGGATTTGGATCTTCACCAAAATCGAATCTATTCGTCCTTGTCACACACCCAACCTGTCCACCCAGTTTCGTCCGAATCCGTCCACAACGTTTTGAGATATCGTGTTATATATTGTTTTTGGCCCCATTTTTCGATGGTGAAGAATCACTTAAATAATTCTCAGATCTGGATCCGGATTCGGATCTTCACCAAAATTAAGTGTTGCTGTCCTTGGCCAGTCACCTACATATCTATCTATAATTCCAGCAGTGTGTGTGTCTGTGTGTGTCTGTGTGTGTGTGTCTGTGTGTGTGTGTGTGTGTGTGTGTGTGTGTGTGTGTGTGTGTGTGTGTGTGTGTGTGTGTGTGTGTGTGTGTGTGTGTGTGTGTGTGTGTGTGTGTGACCGCCGTTTCTCGACAACCGCTGGTCCGATCTAATTGAAACTTGCCAGGTATATTGCTGGGGACCTGAGTATGTGCCTTTTCAAGGTTTGATATTAATCGGACAAGTGCTTCCCAAGTTATGGCCATTTATTTACCAACCAATGACAGGACACGTTGCTGCGTAGGCCGATGTGCGGCCGTCCGTCGATGACGTCACGTGCCATGCCGGTTACGATGGGGATCAGTACCTTAGTTACCGTGGCGTGGGAGTGGCAATGGTCAATGGCAGTGAATGTCACAGCAAGCAAAGACAGGGGGGTAAACTTGATTTAAATTTGGATTTTAATTTACTCTGTGTGTGTAAGTATCACAGCAGTTGTTACTTCAATGAAAGCGATAATTCGTGGAATGCATGTGAACATTCCTTACGGGCACGCACTACTTCCGGATAGTGATGACAATGTATTCGAATAATTTCTCGATTTCTTGTGCGCATTTATAGATAAACACAATGCCCCAATCCAGTCATCGTTTACGAGAGCGAAGGAACGGCCTGTGTGGTTGTTTCTGGCTCGCAGTTTGAAAGTTTTTTTTTTTGGGGGGGGGGGGGTTGAACGTACGGCCACGCACGTACAGGCACGCGAGAGCAAAGGAACGGCCTGTGTGATTGTTGTTTCTGGCTCGCAGTTTGAAGGTTTTTTTTTTTGCACGTACAGCCACGCACGTATCGGCACGTACTAGTACACATAATTTCGGAACGATTGCTTGAAAACTGTGGCTAAAAATCGTGTGACAGACAGAGAGACAAACGCTACAGACTAACATACTTGGCAAAAAAAATTTTTTGCCAAGTCGCAAACAGACAGAGAGAAAGGAGTGAAAACACAACCTCCTTTACCTTCAGTGGCAGAGGTAACAAAGCTCAGGCAAATACCATGACAAATAATTTAATATCTCCAAATATGCAATAAAATGGATAAGCAGAGCCACGTTTAGTGCAAATTCCAAGTATCGTTCCAAAGTCGAGCAAATTTCCCATTTTGCATGAAATCTAGAAGTTATAATGATGTTTTATGCACTGATTCCATAATGTAATCAAATAATATAATGCACACTGTAAGTATAGCAGATGTGTACACGGTGGGCTGTATAAAATGAAATACTCGGAACACGATCCCAAAATCTTCACCTTTAATCTGTTCTCCATTTTCCAAAGTTGGAGAATTGTTTAACCAAATGCAACGATTATTCCGCTGTAACATCCCACTGATGCCCCCACTAACCACGAGGCAAGGGTTTATAATTTGGAGCAGGATACGGGCAAACAATCGCCTAATCTCTATAAAAAGCACTGTGGGGTCATTCAAGGTCCAAGAACAGGTGCGATGTGGTGCAGCCGGCTCAATGTCCTCTACTGAAGGATGACATTTAATGAGGCAACACCTCACATGCAGAAGAGCAGGGGACAAGAAAAAGCTTGCACCTGGATCCTATTCCTTCAGGAATCAAGCCCAAGATAGATGCATCAAAGCAGAGTACATTATCATCTCAGCTATCATTGTAGACCATAGAAGTATGCAGTTGAGCATTTGTGACTTGGTTGAGGATAACGAGTAGAAATATTATATTATTGTAGTTTTAGAAGATATAGTGCAGATATTTTATCCAATTATTTTGTTTTCGGTCCAGAATGAGCAATTACCAATATTTCACATCCCCAGGATGATGTTCAGCAAGTTTGCATCTTATTTCTTTGTTTGTAATATAATAGCTTTATTGTGTTGCCTTTATGTGTAATCTGGTGTTTCTGTAATTTTTGTTTATCTGACTTCACGTCTGTCTTTTTCTGAGCCGATCCTTCGTGAGTAAAAAGTGCTGGAACAGCAGATGAAATGGCCTGTGAGCGGAATTTATTGTTTCTTCTCGGACTGACACCAGGCGTTTGGAAATCTCCTTGAAGCAGTCTAAGACCTTATGAAGGCAGGTGGTGACCTGGTCAGAAGCGGAGGTGACAAAGGTCATTTTAAATGGGACTTTCCAGAGGCTCCAGCACAATGGAGGGGGGGGTGGCCTTTCAAAGCTGGAGCCCCGTTCAGAGGTGAAGTGGAAGTGGTGTGGTTCAGATGTGTGTCACTAGTGGTGACTTTGAGAAGATACCAGAAACATCTGGCCACATATTGGAATAAAGGACCATTTGTTCAGACAGGATCAGGAGGCAGAGCATCCGGGGTATGAAGGAGCGAGTTGAGCAAGATCTGTGTCCTCCTACTTCCACAATGCCACCCTGGGTTCATATTGCAACAGAAGAAGTTGGAGAATGGTGCTGCTGCTTGGAGTTAGGGGAAATGATCAAAATGGTGGTTGTGTGTGTGAGGCTGGCTGAGGCTGTTGTGGCATTTTGTGAATTTGCTCCGCATTTCTTCCACTCACGTCTTTCGTACCACTGAGGCTGCCACCATCACAATCTGCTTCAGGGTTAGTTTGTCGTTTGTGTTTGTATAATACATATAATATGTGTGTATCTCATATGACGTGTATAATATGTACTAGCACATTACCCATCGAGTGATTGTGTCACCCCGCTCTCTCCCCCCTACAGTCACACACATACACAAACACACACACAATTACATGTTTACTGAGGAAACTTACACATGCAATTCGAAGAACAACTCCCTCAGCCTCCCCCTCCCAACTCTGTCCCATTCTTGCTCCCCCCCTCCCCCCACCCCCAACACCAAAGCCTCAACGCTCTCATGGGTATAATCGTGGATGTATAATCACAATTAATTTGCATGTACAATCACGACCATGCACGAATGTGTGTGTATCATCACGGTGTGTCTGTGCATGTCTCTGTGTGATTGTGTGTATATTGATGGTTGTTTTCTACATATACAGATTTCAGAATGTGGAACAGCCTTCCCAGGTCTCAAAGTATCCACCATTGTGAGTATGTGCATATATATATATATATATATATATATATATATATATATATATATATATATATATATATATATATATCTATATATATATATATATATGTATATACACACACACACACACACACACACACACACACACACACACACACACACACACACACACACACACACACACACACACACACACACACACACACACACATATACACACACACACACACACACACACACACACACACACACACACACACACACACACATATATATATATATATATATATATATATATATATATATATGTGTGTGCAAACATATGTGTGTGGAGTGTATAATTTATAATTGATGTTATAATGAAGGACAACACAATCTCACATAATCACATACACAATCATGGTGTGTGTGTGTGTGTGTGTGTGTGTGTGTGTGTGTGTGTGTGTGTGTGTGTGTGTGTGTGTGTGTGTGTGTGTGTGTGTGTGTGTGTGTGTGTGTGTGTGTGTGTGTGGGGGGTGTCTTGTCTTCCAACAATGGTTGTTCTCTCCACATGCGGGCACAAAGCCTGAACACAGCCTTACTTGGTCTTGAAGCATCCATCTCCACCCCAGCAAGGAACTCCGATTCATGGACCAAGCAGTCTCCTCATCCGTGCTCCGTTTTCCCCTCCATCCCATTAGTAGTGATGTTGCTCCACACGGCCTCCTGTGTGACCTCCGGGGGTCCAACCGATCCCACCCAGGAACAGCCCCGCTCGCCTGGACATGACACGCCGCTGCCACTAGTCGCCATCTCCACACGCTCAGTCCCATTTGTCCCACTGAAGCTCGGTCCCATTTGTCTTGGGCGAGAGGGAGTCGACAAAGCACACCACGGGATAGAATCGGCAAAGGAGAGTTGTCCTTGGTGGGAGGGAGTTCATAAAGCGCACCAATATGCACAGCTAGGCCACATCCCAAACGCATGTCAATCGGCAGGATACCAGATGCCACAAACACGGTTGTCATCCTCATATTCAGCACAGTCTTTGATCCTACCAAATCTCAGTCCCATTCATCCTTGGCTGGATGTAGTTGATAAAACCCTCCAGCTTGCATGGCCAAGCCACATCCCAAATGCATGTCTTTCAGTGTGATACCGGGCCCCACGTTTGTGGTCCTCGGCCTCATTGAACCTGTTGAACTTGGTGCGATCTTTGATCCCACCAAAGCTCAGTCACATTTGTCCTCGGCGGGAGGAAGTCGACAAAAAGGAGTTGCCAAATCTCGGTCCCTCATCCTCAGAGGAGGGAGTCAACCTTATCCTACTGAGCTGCAGGCATAGGCCGTGTCACAAACACATGTCGAACAGCACGACACCTGGCACCACATGCACTGTCCTCTGTCCCACCGAAGCTTCCGCCCTCGTTGCAGTCTTCACTCCCATCAAAGTTATTGTACTGGCATGCCTGGTCTTTGGTCCAATTCCGTCTGCGATGAGGGAGAAGCGGTAATGCACGCCGCCTCCATCTTACTGTGTGTGTGTGTGTGTGTGTGTGTGTGTGTGTGTGTGTGTGTGTGTGTGTGTGTGTGTGTGTGTGTGTGTGTGTGTGTGTGTTTTATCATGCTTATCTAAGAGAGCTCACATCAAGGTTAAGAGAGTTGACGTGACAATTTTTTGAGTTATAAATGCTGGTTGCAACCTATTTTTGTCATATTATAACCAGTTATATAACCATTGTGCATTACATGCTCAAGTTTGAGAATTTCTATCATGATTGCAACTTTGCTTCATTTGTTTGATGTTGTTCACTATTATAATAATTGCATTTGAAGGTGAACTTGAGGCGAATTTACTTTTATTATCTTCTCAGGATATTGGGCACATTTGTGCACATTGTTTGAAGAACTTCGGATAAATCAGAAACTTTTATTTTTGGAGCTGGCATGATCCTGGTTTTCCTTGGCTAATGCACACTTGTGTGAAGGGCCGATCAGCAAGTTGGCATTCAAGCCCCATTTGGGTGGACTTGATGATTGCAGTCACAAGAAATTAAAACAATCCGGTTGTTCTTGCGGCTGTTCCTCTACAATCTGGTCTTCTTGTGGCTATTCCAAGACCAGTCAAATGTGGTTGAGAGCCTCCAAGATCATGACAATACGTACATCCATCCCTGAGCCTTTCATCTTTGTTCTCTCAGTTGTCGACAACTTCGACATTTTCTTCCATTGCACAGGCCTACGAGGCATGAGGCCAAAGACAGGTAGGATTTGGAAAGAAGAAAAGCAACAGGTTGAATCGATTGTACTTTTCATTATGTGTTATTAAATTTTGCACATTTCCACATGACACTTCTCTATCCTACCTGGGAATTTATTCAAACTCAAGGATCATGACCCCTCCCCCATTCCCCTCTCCAGGAAGGGGTGGGGGCTTGAAAACTAAACTAACCTTTATTTTAATAATAACAAAAACTCCCCATGCTTTGTTTAGTAGTGGGGTAAACAACCGGAAGTTAAAAAAAAAAAATTGCCAAAAATTACTCCAAGAGAAGTTTGTAAAACATGTATGAGGGGAAGAAGCGCTCGTCAAGCTAACGGGCTCGTGGGCGATGGGGACAAGGTGTTTGCACATGTAAGTTTGATTAAAACTTCAAACAGAGGGTTCATTCTCTCTTGTTTTGTTCCTCAGAGCCTCACTTCCTTCTATCTTTTGAGCTCACCTCACAGCGCAGACCTCTTGGGTTGTGTTGGAATCGCTAACAGACTCCCGATGATTAAAGCATTGCTCATTTTTGCATTACCCAGCTCTCTGAGCCGCAAGTTGGAGGTGGTCATGAAAATGTATTTCGAATCCACCATCTTCGTTAGTGTGCGGCGGTCCATCTCAGGCGAATTTCCCTGGGCTGTCCCTACAGACTGTCGACTAAGCTTAACTCCTGCCTTCGTTCCAGATAATTTTCACAAGATGATAATCAGCTGGGCACTTTTGGGGGGCTTAGCTGTGAAGTGTCGTGAATTCTGATCGGTGTATACACCGGAGAGGGACCCTGTCGGGGAAGGAAAGGGGAGGGGATGGAAGAACATGTACTCGGTTTGACGGCCCAACACAAAACACATCAAGTCCAATTATCATCCAAACACGCCTTGCAAATCCCTCCAGGCCCATCTCACATCCGCAGCATTCCAATCACGCACCCTCGCAAATCTTTGGGGTCTCAATTAAAGTTTAAAAATCCACCGTCCTGTTTTAAAGCCCCTCGTCATTAAGGCGAAGCCCAGGGAGGAAGGAATATTGTTTAATTCAGCTCGTATTTTTTTTCCCTGGGTTGGATATGGGGACCTCTTTTTGAAGAGGTGTGAATCATGCAAATCTTTTCCTTCCTGCCCGATAATGTGAAAGGTCACGTTTTTTTCCATATGGAACAGGGTTCATCTCTAATTATTCAGGTCATCATCTGTCTGACTGGTCTTTGGGGGGAAACTTAGGGAATCTGATTTATATGGAGGAGGAAAAAAATCAGCATATTTCTTTTTTATGTAGGCCAGGCTTGGTGTTGTGAAAAGAGGCAGTCGAGGAATGGTAATATGTTGTCTTTTGACATTTAAAAAAGTTCCTGGCCTCATTTACATCACACTGTATTTCATAATCTCAGCGCAAATTTTCGCCATTGTAAAGATATGAAGTTTTTCAGTGCATTGCGGCTTTGGGAAATTGACCTTCCATGTTTATATTGAGATAAGTATTGTGGCTGGAACCCTTTCATCTCAAAAAGAGGCAAAAGGTTGCCTTTAACAAATTATTCTGGTATAATGTGGACTGGGATAGAATGATTGAAATGATTTAGCCTGGTGAAACTTGCCTAATTGTATATCCATTCCTGCCAAGACAAAGTGATCGCGTCAGGAAGGATGTCCAGACAATGCACGTTATTAAACATTGTGGTTCAAATATGACGTGGAGATTTTTTCATCATGTATTGTCGATATATATATATATATATATATATATATATATATATATATATATATATATATATATATATATATATATATATATATATATATGTGATACGTTATCATTTTAAAGGTATTACAGATTTTTTGACACAGGAGACTTTGTTCAGGCAAAATGAGACACAACTTGCTTTATGGTTGCATTGTTGATCGAGGTGATCAGTCTTGCTATATGGTTCGTTCTGTGCACTTTTGTGTCTATCTTTAAATCGTTTGCACAAATCATCACGATGGGCTGGCAGGATAGCCTAGAGACCTCTGACCTGTCTAGCTTGGGTTTGAATCTCGACCTGGCTATAAACTATCATCCTGGTGTTGGCTTAATGGTTAGGGTGGTAAGCTTGGGATCCAAGCATCCTGAGTTCAAATCCTGCTCGTCTGTTGAATTATTACCAGGTGGGGTTGACTCCGCCTGTCATCATTCTGAGATCGGCAAAATGAGTGCCATCTTGCTGGTATCCTGTGTCGGAGTGGCGACCCGTCGAGGATTGTGCCCAATAGTCCAGGAGACTGCTTGGACAGCACCAACGCTCTGCACAGAGTGTGGTCCCAATAGATGGATAGATCACAATGGACTGGCAGAATAGCCGAGAGGTATGCACACTCACCTCTGACCTGTCTAGCTTGGGTTTGAATCTTGACCTGGCTATAAACTATCATCCTGGTGTTTCAGAGGTAGATCATTGTGTGTAACGTCTCTCATATGAACGTTACACAGAGCGTCTCGTCTGCTGCCATTAATTTGTAGATGTTAAAGATACCTTGGTGGTGTCCTTCGCAAAGAGTCGGCAAGGTATCTGTGGCACTGGGAACAAATTACAAATTCCTGCACATTCAACTGAGTATCCTGCATTAGTGGTGACTGTCCAAGATAGTAACCTTTGCCAAATAAAGTGCTTCACTCCGTATGGAACACAATGCTCAACCAATCCTCACTATAATGTGAGACCGCTCACCTGTAAATTTTGACAGTCTTTGTTACTTACGAAATCTAAAGATTTCGTAAGTATATTGATGACTTCCGTCCTCTGTTTGTTTGTTTGTTTGTTTGTGTGTGTGTGTGTGTGTGTGTTTGTTTGTAGGCACGATAACTCGAGAACGGAAGAAGCTACCAATGTAAAATTACACCACGTGATTCAGGAGGGTGATGGCTCGTGCTGATTAGATTTTGGTCAAAATCTGTCAAAGGTCAAGGTCACAGTGAGGTCAAACATTCGACTTTTGATGGTTTGGTACAGAATCATCGTCGCAACTTCTGGTTTGCGTCGCTACCTTCTCTAGAGACAGCTTTTAATAGACAAGGTCAGAGGTCAAGTTGACGATTTCGTAAGTACCAGTCTATGACTGCTTGTTTTTTTCGTTGAACGGAAATCCCATAATTATTCGCTGTTCAACTCTTTCTCATCTCATTAGCCACCATATTGATTTTCAGCACGTGATTAAAACAGGAAGCACGTGGTATTGCTCAGCAACTGTGTAAAGAGAAATTTCCTCAAGAATTTATAATCTATGTACATTACTGTACCTTTTACTGTGTAAACAAAACACCTGGTGAAAATTGAAGCACCTTCGCAAAATTCTGATTCACATAAGAGATTTGGCAGAATTGAAGTGACAAAAAATAATCATCTTATTGTATTGCTTTAAATCATATATCAGTGGCATTATGAGTAGCATTGTGGTTACAATGTCCATTCTGGGTCTGATATGTCAGTGGTTCAATTTTGACCCTGTGACTGAGTCATACCGAAGACTGATATATATATATATATATATATACAAAAGTCTGGAGACGGCGATGGTTCACGAGCAATGTACACGGTTCGCCTTTTTTATTTTTTGACCTTCGAGGGGACGCCACGGGTAAACTGGCGGGAATCGGGAAAAACGTAAATGATGAAAGTTGTAGTAATCGAAGAGCACTACAAATCGACAAGGAATTGCGAAATTCTAAACGTAGTTCGCCTTTTTATTTTTTTTATGGTGGGAATTAGGAAAAACGTAAATGATGAAAGTTGTAGTACTCGAAGAGCACGACTTGCATACCAACTTTCATTCGAAACAGTTGAAAACCCGAGGAGCTCGATACCCAATTTATTGATTTTTTTGACATTTTCTAAGTTCGTGACCTTGTGATCTTGACCTTGGGACGAAAATGAAAAATCGAGCTCCGTGGGGCTATGCAGGTGCCATTGGGCTAACCAAATACTGAAACCCCTGCCAGATTCGACAAACCCCCTCGGAGAAGATGTAACTTGAAATCGGCTACCCCCTAAAAACACATGTTTTTTGGGCATGGCACACCCATTCTCAGGAAAACACAACTTGATCATGATAAAAACCTCCCACCCAAATTTTATCAGGATTGGATCAAAACCCACGGAGCTATGCTCGGGACAGACAGACAGACAGAGACACACCCATAACGAATATAGTGGTCACTTACTGACTCGTGAACCAATATACGAGGTGTGTTCAAAAAGTATCCAACCTTAATTTTTCGTGCGTAAACAAATGAAGCTCAGGAGGCGTGGTTTGGTGCACGTATGTTGGCGATCCTCATCCGTATGCGTGAATATTTTCCTGCCTGCAGAAGCTGTCAGTCGCCGACAGACCGCCGATGAGTGAGGAAGTGTAAGTGAGCGCCGTCGGATTTTCGTTTTTGACAAATTGATGGAAAAACTTGAACAACGCTACTGCATCAAATTTTGAGTAAAGCTTGGCGATTCCCAAGTGGAAACGATCCGCAAGATTCAACAGGCCTTCGGGAACGAAGCAATGGGCACCACACAGATAAAAGAGTGGTACAACTGCTTCAAAGATGGTCGCACATCAGTGGAAAGTGAAGCACGTTCTGGTAGGCCCTCAACATCCCGAAATGAGATCGTCATTGACCAAGTGAGGACCCTGCTGATGAGGATCATCGAATCACGATCAGAGAACTTGCAAACTAGGCGGGCGTCAGCATTGGATCCGTTCATTCCATTGTGACTGAGGATTTGGGCTTCAGGAGAATCTCAGCGAAGTTCGTGCCAAAGCTGCTAACGATTGAGCAGAAGCAACTCCGTTTGGAGATCGCACAGGACATGCTGGAGACTGTGAACAGCGACCCCAACTTCTTCAACACATTGATCACTGGCGATGAGACCACAGTGATCCGTCATTTTATCATAAACGATAATCCGACGGCGCTCACTTACACTTCCTCACTCATCGGCGGTTTGGCGGCGACTGACAGCTTCTGTAGGCGGGAAAATATTCACGCATACGGATTAGGATCGCCGACATACGTGCACCAAACCACACTTCCCTAGCTTCATTTGTTTACGCACAAAAATTAAGGTTGGATACTTTTTGAACACACCTCATATATAGTACATATATATATATATATATATATATATATATATATATATATATATATATATATATATATATATATATATATATTTTTTATTGGTATGTACCGCTTCCTCTCTTGACATTTAGAATTTGGAGGATAGAGCACAGACAGATCCCATAGGTTGGTGGGAACCTTGGTTATGGATAGGTAATTGGATACATGGATAATTATTGTGATGGCTGTGAGAGGGTCTCATGAAAAAGTGAATGTGATGTCATGTTTCTTCAATCCTCATCCTATGACTGTCTTCACCAACCCCCACATCCCCAACCCACTTCACTGCCAAATATAAAAAAATTATTTTAATACACTGGGCATGTCCATTTGCTTCCCCCACTGTTCTCCTGTGCTTGTCTTTTCTTGTATTCCTCTTTCCACTTTATTTATGCTTGCCTGGGTTGCTCAAGTGGTGGGAAGGTCACTTTGTCCTTCAAATGTCAAATATTTAACCTCGATGATGTCCACCTTGAATAACATCCACCTATCTGTATGCGGATGTTGTTTAAATGATTAAATCTGTTATTAAGCAGATGTTTATTGCTTCGGCTGAGATTTCATTGTTCAATAAAATCTCAACTTGAATGACAAAGGACTTTCAGATCAAAATTGCTGCTGACAAAATGCCGCCAGGTACCAACATCCATTAGGACCATACTCTGTGCAGAGCGTTGATGCCGCCGAAGCAGTCTCCTTGGCTATTGGGAACAATCCTGGACGGGTCGCCACTCCGACACAGTATACCAGCATGCTGGCACTCATTTTGCCGACCTCGGAAGGATGACAGGCAGAGTCAACCCCACCTGGTGTTAATTCAACAGCTGAGCGGGATTTGAACTCAGGACCCCAGGATCCCAAGCCCACTACCTTAACCATTAAGCCAACACCAGGCATAGGTACCAACAATCAACATGGAAATGCATTTACTAAGATAATGAGAAAAATATTCTCAGTTGTTGATGTAAGCTTACGTAAACTCATAATTATTTCATTTCCATATCATGACTTTTTAATCAATTTTATATTTCAACTTAATTCCAGATTCACATTGATCGGAATATTTTAATCTTCTTCACTAATTGCTGACTTCATCAGTGTTCTCTCTCTCTCTCTCTCTCTCTCTCTCTCTCTCTCTCTCTCTCTCTCTCTCTCTCTCTCTCTCTCTCTGTCTCTCTGTCTCTCTCTCTGTCTCTGTCTCTGTCTCTGTCTCTGTCTCTGTCTCTGTCTCTCTCTCGCTCTCTCGCTCTCTCGCTCTCTCGCTCTCTCGCTCTCTCGCTCTCTCGCTCTCTCGCTCTCTCGCTCTCTCGCTCTCTCGCTCTCTCGCTCTCTCGCTCTCTCTATATATCTATATCTCTATATATCTCTCTCTCTCTCCATATTGAGCAGCATCTAATGGCTTTTTCTTTGCTTCCTCAGCTCTTGCATCAAGTTCCTTGTTTTTGCTGAAGAGGGTGTAAGTATGAAACACCTTCCCAAGACAACTCCAATCAGCACACTCTCACAGTTGATCACGAGGGTGTTATGTTTATTGTTATTTGTGGGGATGAACAAGGTTACAAGGTGAGGAATGCACAAACAGACAGCATGTTCACCTTTTGAGGAGACCTTCACACAAACATCATAATGCATGTACACAATGAACCATCCTACCTACCACTCTTCCAGTCCTGCCAATGCACACGTGCCCATCCATCCCTAATGCTTCTCAGTATCTTTGTAATTCCTGTTAAAACATATCTACTGTTTCTGTTGCTACCTTTCCAGTGAGGCCATTCCATGCATTAACTACTCTGAGTGAAGGACTCCTGCCTTACTAACTCTCTTCTTCACTCTGAGGTTGTAGCCCCTGGTCACGTGACTGTCCATTCTGCTGAAAACTATTCTGCATTTATTTTGTCTCTGTCCTGAAACAACTTTATCAAATTCCCTTATATATCACCTCCTTTCTAATGTATAAAGTCCTGGTTCCTTCAGCGGTTCTTCATAGTTTCGTCGAGCTAGGCCAAGAAACAATGTAGTTGCTCTACGTTGCACCTTCTCTGTGGTAGTGATGTCCTTCATGAGCTATGTTGACCAAAATTTAACACAATCTAATATATAAAAGTAGCTCGGTCTTGGCGTGTTTGCTTGCATCCATCCGTCCGGCAGCAGAGCATGCACGTACATGCACAGCATAGCAACACACACGAATACACGCATGCACACACATATACGTACACGCAGAATATCACGTGCTGCACATGCACGTATGAGGAAAGTTTGATCAAAAAGAAGGAAGAGAGGGGGAGGAGAGGGAGGGCGAGAATTTATTTATTTATTTTGATCTTCCTCTTCGTGTGTTGTTGTGTATTATTCGGAATTCAGAATCTAAAAAGGCTGTGATGAATATCCCATTAGTACTCTCCCCCTCCTCGCTCCCCGAGTGTATGGCTAGGCCGGTATCGATACACAGTCTAATTTCATTTTCCCATTAACAACTGTATTTTTTAGCAATTACGCAATGATTGGTATTCCCGTCGGCGAAGTGATGGGTCTTCCATTCTAATATTCCAGATGAGGCCTCACTAACTTATTTTACAATGGTAACACTACCTCTTTTGATTTATAATTTATACCGCTCTGAACAGAACCTAACACCCCATTAGCTTTACCTGTAGCTGCCTGGCACTGTCTGTAATCTCTATTTCATTATTCTTACCCATCCCCACCCAGTCCCTTACATTTCCTCATGTTACACTGCATCTGCCAATCGTTTACCCAGTCTATGAAACATTCTAGGATTTCCTGATTCTAATGAAGATAATCTAACAAGATAACTTGAGTAGATATTCTGAATGTTCTAAACCTTGTGTATTGTGTCATGTCTGGCAAATAATTCCTATTGCCTGGAGAGGTATGTATTGGTGAACATATTAGAAACAGTCTCCCCCCCCCCACCCTAACCACCAAATCTCCTACCCCATACATCTCATTGTATGAACCATTAGAACAGAGGTTGATAGTCTGTGTAAGTTGTTTACATAATTATCTAGATTCCAATCAACACTCCATCACTGAGTTGAGAATTCTTCAGCCTGGTCCAGCAGAACAGTAAATATTCAGCTTCCAAGAACCATGTGGCAGCGGCAGTGAAGAGGCCATCTACTTATTATGTATGCACTGACCTCTAATCTGTTTAGGGGAGAAGAGTAAGGAGTTTTGGAGGAGATAAGAGCATGGAATGGGAAAAGGCAGGAGAACTGGGTGTGAGATTGGGGGGGGGGTGGGGGGTCGTGGGCAGTGAGGGGTCAAATAATTCCACCAAAATGAATAGATGATGTTGAACAAGAATTGTGAAATGGATTCACTGCATGATCATTCGACATCGTCAAAAGAGCGAGCAATAACATTTCCAACATAACGTCTGACGAGTTTGCTCAGGTATCCAGGAACAGTGGCGCAACATAGCCTATCATACATGATAAACAGAAATTCCTCAAAAAAATGAATGGAAAACAACCCTTAATGGCATCGTTACAACATTTTCAGGATTCATCTTCGCCAAAAAATTTGATGCAATATAATGCATGGGAATGACCAAAGAATCTGGGCTCTGGCACATAGTAATCAGTTTAGAACATGTCGGCAGACTAAAACATTTACCCTGAGGTCATGGAAAATCATTGTGCTGCCTTTGCCAGGGGAATGACCAGGTACAGGCGAGCCAGATGAGGTGGTGTGCAGGCACGGCGGTCGGCTACACAGAGAAACGGCGAAGGGAGATGGATTGTTACGCTCGCAGCCAGCACACCGAGATAGATAGCGGGATAACACGATAGCCATTAAGCACCTCCACGCCCGTAGGCCTGCTGGCGGTGCCGGGGACCACAGGCTGAGCTCCAGAGGCGGCCCTTAAATCCCCGGACGCCCTGCCCCAATTTTCTCATTTATTAACCCCCTCCCCAGTGATTAATGGGCCAATTGACAGCTAAACTGCGCTTGCAGCACCCGATTCTGCTTTTCAATTGGCCCTGGCTCTGGAACAGCAAATTGCGCTGTAAATTAATCGGAAGTTTATTGCTTCTGATTGATTTTTTCCTCCCCTCATGAGCGCCCGTTATTCGGAACCGGGGTCTAGGAGGGTCGACGCGTTAAGAGGAGTGTCAGAGGGCGTGCTATGGGAGGACAAGGGTTTGGTGGGGAGTTGGGGGCAGTGTTATGGACTCTGTCAAAGCTGCATCGCAGGGTCTCTTGATGCTTTGATTGTAGGTCTTGTAATTAATTCACAATTTTACTAACATAGTGTGGCACCTTTATTACTACTATTTATTATTTTACTCCCAAAATCCCCCCTGGCCCTCCACATTCGTTACATCTGTTTTAGTATAATTCATTAATTACGCATGGGAAGCCTCATTTACCAGACAAGGTTTATTATAATTCTTTCTTCATGTATTCGTCGTTTATTCCACTTTGTTTAGTTCCAGTTTTCAATCAGTCTGCAGCAATTTAAACGTGATCTGTCTGTTTCAGGGTGAATTTGTTGGATCTTGTGAATTCATAGATCACAACACCCGATCCCACGTCCGTTCCTCCCTCTCGAGATAAATGAATGTTTTTGTTTCATCAACCGGTCACTTCATAGTTCTATCATACATTGTGCAATATAAGTACTGTAATAATGGTTAATTACGCCTTTTCAGAATTGAGATACAAAACCCATTAAAAAGCGATTTCCAGGACGGGGCGCACCCTCCCCCTTTATTTTTGATGAATCTCCTCCGAAATTACAAGGGATTAACTGTTTCACAATTTAACAAGATGAACGTAAAGGGCAATGCAAACGCTCCCCGGCAATTCGGCCAACATACCATAATGAGAATAAAATCCACCGCGCAAATCAACTCGCCCCAACATGATAAACTTAAAGCGAAGAGGCAGGATGGCGGAGAGGGGAGGAGAAAATAAAATAAATCCCACATAAATTTGCCGAGGGAATCGGTCCCATATTATAAACAGGAATTAAATATTATTATTGTTATTAAATAGTGCAGGGCTCGCATGCAGAGGCTACGCAGCCCATTATAGCGGAGGCACTTTATAGCCACCATGATTAATAGTGACAAATCATTTTACTGTGCCTTGGGGGCGTGTTTTCAAACAAAGGCTGGTAATTTGGCGGTCTGGGTAGGACTAAATCACTTGTGGGTCCATTTCTGGCCCTGCCAAACTATTCCCCGAAGTTGCCAACAAATTACCGTCCTGTGATTGGACGCCGACGTGAGTCGATAGCGCGGGTCACCCTCACTCAACACCCTCGGGGCAGTCGTGGAAAGTAGGAGGCCGCGCCTCGAGCCGTGGGAATTTGGTTAAGCAAACCGAGATCAGCACAGCATCTCATGTGTGATCTCCACTGGATGGATACATAAATATATATATATATATATATATATATATATATATATATATATATATATATATATATATATATATATATATATATATATATATTCCACTGGTCAAAAAATTTGGAACACCACCATTTTTCCAGTTTTTACTGAAATTTAAGCAGTTTAATGTTTCAATGTACTCTCTGAAATTAAAGCATAGAACCAACTAACAATTGCAGATAAAAAAAAACGAAATCATGGAATCATTTTGTTGAACAAAATTTAATCTAAATTTTTGATTTATCAAAGCAGCCACCTTTTGAAGATATAACAGCAGAACATACTCGTGGCATTCTTTCTGCAATGGAAATCAAATACTGTTCGGAAAGTTCTTCCCAACACTGTTGCAGAGGTTCCCACAAATGTGTTCCACTTGTAGGTCGCTTTGCTTTCACCCTTCTGTCCAGTTCATCCCAAACCAGCTCGATAGGGTTCAAGTCTGGAGACTGTGCTGGCCATTCCATGATTTGAAGCCTACCGTCTTGTTCTTTTCTTCCAAGGTAGTTCTGACATTGCTGGAGGTATGTTTTGGGTCGTTATCTTGCTGTAGGATGAACCCCTGACCAACTAGGCATAGAACAGAGGATATTGCATGGCACTGCAAAATGCTGTGGTAGCCCTTTTGGTTCAGGGTGCTTGTCACTCTGTGCAAGTTACCGACTCTGGATCCAGCAAGAGAGCCCCAGATCATCACGCTTCCTCCTCCATGTTTGACAGTTGGTGTCACACACTGAGGAACCCTCCTTTTGCCTGCTCGATGGTGTACAAAAACCCTGCGTGATGAACCGAAGATTTCAAAATTTGATTCATCGGTCCATAAGACCTTCTTCCAGTTTTCAGTAGTCCACTGGCCCAGGCAAGCCTCTTTTTCTTATTTTGCCATCTTAGCAATGGCTTTCTAACTGCCACTCAACTGTCAAACCTGCAGCTCGAAGTCTTCTCTTCACAGCTGAAACTGAGACTTCCTTACTTTGACCAGTGTTAAGCTGTGCTTGAAGCTGCTGTCCTGTGAGCCGCCGATCACACAAGCTGTTGACTCGCAGAAACTTGTCTTCTGATTGTGTTGTGGCTTTGAGTCTACCAGACCTCTTCCTGTCAGAGTTTCCTCCAGTTTCCAAGTGCTTTGTGATGGTGTCGGAAACTGCACTCACTGACACCTTGGCTCATTTTGCAATTTCTCGAAAGGAAAGACTGACACTTTTAAAGGTTATAATGGTCTGTCTGTCTTCCTTTGTTAATTGTCTTTTTCTCGCCATTATGATAGCAATATACAACTTCCTGCAGTGCAGTATTGTCCAAGTAATGCTTCAGAGGGTGTAGCAACACAGTCTGTTCCAACACTCCTTTATACAGGCAGAGAGGTTTTAACTAATCAGCAAAAGTTGGGACATTAGGGGGAATTGTTTGCATCAACTTTCAAGGCTTAATTTACTTCCATTGCTGCAGAACCGGTCAACGAGCGTATTATGAGATTAAGGATTCGTCACTCCTTAGGTGTCATTTCCCTGGTCTCTGTTTATGCTCCGACTGAGGCGAGTGATCTCACCGTAAAGGACGCATTCTACGCCACACTCGAGTCTGTGGTTGATCAGTGCCCCAGACGAGATACACTTCTAGTCTTGGGGGATTTCAATGCATCGACTGGAACTGATAGGGACGGTTATGAGGTGTGTGTTGGTCCCCATGGGTCAGGAACTATGAACCAGAATAGCACCAAGTTCCTTGACTTTGCAAGAAGTCATGGACTTAGGGTGGCTGGTTCATGGTTTCAGCGCCCACAAGCTCATCGCTGGACTTGGTATTCCAACGCTGGCGGTGTGGCAAAGGAGATTGACCATGTCCTCAGTGACGGTCATTGGAGGATGATCCAGAACTGCACGGCCTACCGAAGTGCTCAGTTCCTCAATACTGACCACAGGCTTGTTGTAGCAACTCTAAAGCTGCACCTTAAATCCTGGAGAATGTTACCATCCCAGCCTAGGCTGGATATTGCCAAGCTCAGGGATCAGAGAGTAGCTGAGGAGTATGCGAACAGGCTGAGTGGACACTTGGGGGGTCTGGGTGCTTTGGGGGGTCCTGAAGAGTTGTGGAGCGCCTTCAAGACCACCGTCCTTGATGTTGCCGGTGGATGCCTTGGAGCTCACCGCAGGGCAAAGAAGAATTTTGTCTCTCAAGGGACACTGGATACCATTGACCAGAGTCGCAGGGCCAGGCTGAATGGCAGAGCTGAGCTGTTCAGGGAGCTGAGGCGTAAAACTGTACGTGCACTGAGGGTGGACAAGGAGGCCTATGTGCGAGGAATCTGTGAGGGGGTAGAGCATCACCTGTGGACAGGTGATTCTCGTCCTGCTTACAGGGGAATTCGCGCATTACGTTCATCCAAGCCCATCCCTCGGAGCACTGCAGTTCGAGCAGAGAGTGGTAGGTTCTTGACAGAGGAGTCTGAAGTGAAGGCCCGCTGGGCCGGTTACTTTGAGCGGTTGTACCAGGCTGATCCCCCAGCTGTCGAGTTGGACGTCAAGGGTGTTACAATCCCTGTTGCTGACCCTCGAATCAACTGTGGTCCACCTTCGCTTGTGGAAACACGGGCTGTGGTGAACCAGTTGAAACGGGGCAAAGCTCCAGGGATCTGTGGCATCCATGCTGAACTTCTCAAGGCTGGTGGAACTGCTGCACTCGTGTCGTTGCATGCAGTTTTGTGCTCTGCCTGGAACACAGGCATCATCCCAACTGACTGGAAGAGGGGCCTTGTTGTCCCTCTCTGGAAAGGGAAGGGTGATCGCCAAGACTGCAACAACTACCGAGGGGTGACGCTGCTCTCAGTGCCGGGCAAGGTCTTTGCTCGGATAATTCTTTATAGGGTTCGCCACCAGCTGCTTGAGCACCAGCATCCAGAGCAGTCAGGCTTTACACCAAAGAGGTCAACGATTGACCGTATCCTTGCACTTCGTGTCCTCACCAAACGCAGACGAGAGTTTCGGCAGGGGCTGCTTGCAGCCTATGTTGATCTCTGTAAAGCGTTCGATTCAGTGAATCAGGATGTCCTCTGGAGGATTCTTGGTCTTCGTGGGGTGCCACCAAAACTGATCGATCTGATGTCTGAACTCTACTCTGGTACTGAGAGTGCAGTGAAGTGTGGTGGTACCATCTCTGACTTATTTCCAGTTGTTACTGGAGTTCGTCAGGGATGTGTACTTGCCCCCACACTTTTCAGCACTTCTATGGACTGGATTTTAGGGAGGATGTCGGAGAGATCAAGTTGCGGTGCGTCATTTGGGAATGTCAAGATCTCGGACCTTGATTTTGCAGATGATGCAGTCATCTTTGCGGAGACTTCAGACATCCTCTTGGGGGCCCTCGAGGTGCTGAATGAGGAGTTGGAGCCGTTGGGATTACGGGTTTCTTGGGTCAAAACGAAGATCCAGGCTTTCAGTGACATCTTGGATGCTGCTGTCCTGTCTGTGTCTGTTTGTGGTGAGGATGTTGAGGTCATGGAGAGATTCACTTACCTTGGCAGTGATATTCATGTCTCTGCTGGCTGCGAGTCAGAGGTCAATAGATGTCTGGGTCGGGCCTGGGGAGTCATGGATTCACTGGATCATGGGGTGTGGCGCTGCCGGTACCTGTGCGGGAGGACGAAAGTCCGAGTCTTCAGGTCCTTGGTACTTCCAGTCTTGCTCTATGGGTGCGAGACTTGGACTCTGACCAAGTATCTGAGACTGAGACTTAATTCCTTTGTTACCAGGTCTCTTCGGAGAATCCTTGGCTATCGCTGGTCGGATTTTGTGCCCAACGAGTGGTTGCTGAGAGAGACTCGGATGAGATTTGTTACCTGCATAGTCCGTGAGCGTCAGTTGCGGCTGTATGGACATGTGGCTCGTTTTCCTGACGCTGATCCTGCTCACCAGATTCTCTCAGCGAGGGAGTCTCATGAGTGGAGGAGGCCAGTGGGCCGACCACGTGCCTCATGGTTGCATCAGGTTGACCATCATCACAAGGAGATGGGGATGGGCCTGGCATCTGCCTGGGGGATGGCCAGACGGAGGCCCCTGGAGTACCGGCGGAAAGTGGACGCAGCGACGCGCTGTTCTGGCACATGCTCCCATACCTGACCTGATTGCTGCAGAACAGCTGCAGTTGCTAAGCCATTACTTGTTCCTTTTTGAAAAGGGCCTTTGTAACAACTCTGAAATTTCCATTATCTTTCAGTTTTTGGTAACCTAAACTTATTTTTTTTTAACCTCTGTCAGTTTACTGCTTAGCTTTGTACCATTTCAGGTTATTCACTGGACTTGAACTGCTCAAATTTCAGTAAAAACTAAAAAATGGGGGTATTCTAAAACTTTAGACTGGGAGTGAATATATACAGTGTATACACACACACACACACACACACACACACACACACACACACACACACACACACACACACACACACACACACACACACACACACACACACACACACACACATACACACACACACACACACACACACACGGAAACATACGAGGTCCATCTAAAAAGTAACGGGACTGAGCCCGCTGTGTGCTCCACTTACACAACTTGAATGAACGGGTTGCGTCACAATCTTTTGTAACATTCCAGCAATATCTATGATTGGTGATGGTTGACTGCGCTCATTGTGTGATTTTTTGCAGGTCATGCTTTTCATGTTGTCTAGTCTGAGTCGTCGCGCTATGAGTCGTGAGTAGAGAGCCAATCTGAAGTTTCTTGCCAAGCTTGGCAAAACAC
Organism: Eptatretus burgeri; assembly: GCF_056783735.1. NCBI lineage: Eukaryota > Metazoa > Chordata > Myxini > Myxiniformes > Myxinidae > Eptatretus > Eptatretus burgeri. Next base: position 62,719,346 of record NC_140972.1, on the reverse strand, counting down.
CTTCTGAATCCTATATATATATATATATATATATATATATGTATACACACACATGCATATTGGTTCACGGGCGCCAGCAGTGACCACTATTTTCATTGTGTCTGTCTGTCTGTTGGGTCGCCGAAATAGGTGACCCTTACTGTCAGTAATTCTGTCTGTTTGTTTGGATGTTTGTTCGTTTGTCATCAGCATAATTGGTAGTAAACGTGGGCAGATTTTGACCAAACTCGGGTGGTAGGTACATCTTATGACCTAGTGCTTTGGAAATTGTGATGGTTGCTAGGGACGCTTTGGTTCCCTAGCAACAACCGAAAAACCTTCAAAATCGGTACCGTTCACGCGAAATCAATTCCGAAAGCCATTCTCCCACGTAGGGTTATGAAATTTGGCACGAATGATCTGCAGGTGATGCTCTATCAAATATATTCAGGTTTTTGTGATATATGGAATACTTTACCTGCAGCGCCCCCTACAATTAGGGTATGCACGAAAATTGGTGAAAATTGAAGGTCCCCTAGCGACCAGGTGAGTGCATCGATACGAATGAAACTTTCCAGGTTCATGGTACTCAATGAGTACTACAACTTTGCCTCTGGACATATTGACCGATTTCGCTTCGGTCAGGGTTCAAAGGTCAACTAGTGCAAAAATCAATAATATGCGAGAACTGGAGGTTCCTTCGCGCCAAATGCTACTCCTCCTTGGGTTATGGTCGGATGGTCATGAAAATTCACACTAATCGTCTGGAACACATTGTGCACAAATGATCGAGTCGGATTTTCGATTGAGATCTTTGTTCACCCACAGCACCCCCTCGAAATTTGGGGATTTCTGATTTCAAAACCGCATTTTCGCTACTTTTCATTCAAATGGATACCGAGTAGTTATCAGCAGATGGAACTGGATGAGATTTGATATGCATATTCTTAAGGTGATTCCCTGTCCGCTATATGATATCTATTTTGCTCTATATCTTATAGTTTCCATGCTCGGCGACCCATCGCCGCCCACCTGCTTGTCTGTCTGTTTGTGACTCTCTCCAGAGCATAGATCCGTGACGTTTGATGCGATCTTGATGAAACTTGGACACAAGCTTAGATATTATGGTCTTGTGTCTTTTTGTATGAGGGGCATCCCACGCCCCTTGTGGGCGGAGCCACGCCCACTTGAACATTTTTTTTCTCGCAATTTCATTTCCTAGAAGCTGTGCATAATGTCCTTAAGTGCAACATATAAAAAATCCGATTTGATTTGGTCAATTTTGACAGAAGAGATAGGTTTTTCCAGTCAGGCTTCCTCAAAAGCTTCCACTAACTCAATTGTACCTATCGTGGCATTGTTCAATAATGCCCGCAAACCATCGTCGCCTCCTGGCTAGTATATATACTTATGTTTATACACATGCATTCATTCATATATATATATATATATATATATATATATATATATATATATATATATATATATATATATATATATATATATATATATATATATATATATATATATATATCCTGGTGTTGGCACAGTGATTAGGGCAGCGGCTTGGGATCCAAAAGGTCCTGAGTTCAAGCCCCGTTGGGCCACTGAATGAACACACCAGGGGGTTGACTCAGCCTGTCATCCGTCCGAGGTCGGCGAAATGAGTACCAGTATACTGGGCCGGTATATACCCCGGTTAAAATAGGTGTACCATATCCCTGTGTCGTAAGAGGCGACCAGGGTTGCATCAGGAAGGGCATCCGGCGGAAAACATGTGCCAAATCACTATGCGGATGATACGGATGATCCGCTGTGGCGACCCTAACGGGAGCAGCCGAAAGAAGAAGATATATATATATATATATATATATATATATATATATATATATATATATATATATATATATATATATATATATATATATATATATATATGTATATGTATACACATACATATATATATATATATATACACATATATGTATATACAGTATTTTTGGTATATACAGTATATATGTGTATATATATATATATATATATATATATATATATATATATATGTATAGATATACATATATACATATATATATATATATATATATATATATATGTATATAGATATGTATATGTACAAACACACATATATTTGTATATATATATATATATATATATATATATATATATATATGTATATATTGTATGTTTACATTTCTATCATGTGTATATTGTCGCGGATTCGCGCCCGCCGGCGTGCTGACGGCCACGTAACTCGAATCGCGGCACGTCGCCCACCGGACGGACAATCCAGTCGTGACCCTCTCGGACTAACGCCGGGAACCAGTCACGGGTGGACCTTTCGGTCTCACCGCGATCGAGCCAATCGGCCCCCGCGTGGGATAGGGTTGCTCGCCAAATTCGACCTACCTAAGTACCCACACGGAGGGTAGACCGGGCGATCGCACCTCGCCGCAGGTCGACTTCGGACACGGGCCACTTAAGCGACCCGTTCCGTACTATCGGGATAACCGAGCGGTGTTATCGTCGGCCTCGACGGTTCGATTAATTACCACTACCAACCCTTTACGTGAAGCAAGATGAGGATTCAATGAAAGAAATGACGAAGCGAAGCGGGAAACAGTTCAACATAAAGCACATTTATTCGCGATGAACGGAAAGCACACATATACAATTCCACCAAAAGCACATAGAAAAGAAGAGAAACACAATGCAATTTTACACAAAAAGCAAATGTAAAAGCGAAGACACAATGCAGAGCTAATACCGATTACGCGAGCACACGGCAACACTTATACAATTCTACTTCACAGACGGCGCCGACAACACACATTCCCAAAACAAAAGAAAAGAGAACCACCCTCCAGGATGAGGGGGTAGGCGGGCCTGGGGCCGAGACCGTGTCGGGCCTACCCGTCTGGTGATGAGACGCGGAGCGGCGGTGGTGCCTCAACTCCGCGGGCCTCGCGGACAGTGTCTGGTAGGGGATGGGAAGGGGGCCCCCTTGGTCACACTATCTCAGCGCGGGGGGGAAACAGGAGGGGGTTGCTGATGCTCGGGGAAAGGAGGATTTTTACTCTGTCTCGGGTCCCGCGCCGAGCGTCTCCACCTCGACCAGGTCGCGCCGTCGGCCTCCCGCCTTCAGCTCCTGGCACCGACGCGAGCACCCCCTCGTCTGCCTTCGCCGCCGCCGCCTCTCCACAGCTCCGTCCTCTTCGCTCCGACTCCAACTCCGAACTCTTTCTCCTGCGAACTTCCCAACTGCACTCAACTCCAACGCACACGACGACTCGATTTTCTGACGAACGCAGCCGCTTATATAAGCCCGGTGGCTTCGCCTTTGACCCCCTGCCTTCGACCTTTCACCTCGCTCCCCATTGGCCCGAGAAAAAGTGGGCGTGAATGCATTTTGATCCATGAATTTGCATATAGCGACCGCCCTCCAACGCCCTGGAGGCGGGGCCAAATCGCCCCTCGCTCACTGATTGGATGGAACAAAAGTGGGCGTGAGTCGTTTTTGATCCGTTTTTGGAGCGGAAAGTCCGTGGTTTTGTACACGCTGTTCGGCGCGCGCCCTGCACGAGTCCAATACCGGTACCCACAAGCGGCGCAAGAACGGTGGCGATGCGACGGTTGCGAGGGTTGACGGCAAAGGTCGTGGCTGCTGTGGTGAGTGGTTGATGTTGTGATGACTGTTGAGACGCGGTTGGCGGTGGTAATCATGGCGGTTGGTCCAAAATAAAGATAGTAAAAGAAAAACGGCTATCCTGAAGAGTCGCAGCACGCATGAATGACATTTATTCCCTCTAGACAACGGGTTTGGGCCGAACTACACATATACTTACCGAGATATCTCACCTAAGGGACCTGAATGGTGGTTTGCGGATTTGGTAACCACAACACTACCCCCTCCCCTTTTTACAGACTCGTCCCGAGTCGTCAAATTTTCGTGTGCCATCATGTGTAGTTTTCCCCGAGTACTTTTTACCTACGGATCCCTGAGTGCGACATTCATGGTATTCGTGTCCCCAAAATAAATAACCTGAGGGCTGCGTAACTACCTAAACAAACTCACTCACACGGACGACTTAAATAAAATTGCCGGCGCTAGGACAGACATGCCGGGGGCGCACTCATATTTACAGTACATCTTAACCTTAACTTACAAATTTTACACTAAACCATGGCCCAGGATCACTGAACTCTGCAAAAAGAAAGCAGTTAGCAGGGAGCCAGGCTGCTCGCATGCAGTCTCTGGCTCAAAACAATGCAGGTGACAGGGAACGTGGCTGGCTGCTCACACGCAGTCCAAGGCCTTCCCTTTTGAACTGAATGCAGTGAACCACAACGGTGCATGGGCTGCACAAACACAGTCTCCGTGCCAGCTCAAGTGGCACACGCAATGAGCACAACGAATGGATGGATGAATGGATGCACTGAACGCAAACACGGTGCACGGGCCGCCACTGCAGGCCCGTGTTGTAGCTGCCAACGGGGCAGTTCTCGCAGCTTGCAAACTGTTGCCTTGATCCTGGCGCACATGGCAATGAACAGGGGGGGGGGGGGCAAAGCAAAATTGAACGGGGCTGGTGAACATGGGCAGTGGGCATGGCATGGCAAAGGCAGCAGGCAAACACAGCCCGCAGAAGAAGGCCGCTGCAGGCAAACACAGCCGGCAGACGAACTGGCCGGCACAGGCCTTGAAGAAAACGGCCAGCCGGCAGATGAAGTGGGCCGGCACAGGCCTTGAAGCAAAACACGGCCAGCCGATGGCACAGGCCTTGCAGCAAAACAACAGCTGCCAATGAAGTTGGCCGGCCTCTGCCTTGAAGGAAAACACGGCCAGCCGATGAAGTTGGCCAGCCTTTGCCGTTCAGTGGAGGTTGGTGGAGGGAGTGCGGTGGTGCTGGCCACTTGGAAGGCGGGCTCGGACCTACCTACCTGTCTCCCTCCCACCTATCGCCTTTGCCTGTCACTGTACATACCCACTCCCTTGTCCTTGTTCGGCTAACCTATCCTGTCACCTAGCCTACTCCCAACCCCTACGTTCCCTTCCCGGAGGGGAACAAGGGAGAGCTAGCGTCCTGTGTCGAGGCCCAATTAAAGCCTCAGGATGGCCTCCCCAGAGTTCAGCGATCTATAACCAAAGTGGGTCCAGCGGCCCACAACGAGAGCGAGGGGATGGATGGTGCGGAGGGGTACACTTCCTATCTACCCTAACCATTTAACTGTTAAACTACCCCGGGGCTTTCAACAAGCGCCTCTCACTTAAACTATTGGTTCTAACAACCCAGATTCCCGTCGCCTGTGTTGGTGTCCTCACAATTTCGGGCCTCGCCCCCCAATTTTCTCTCCGTGCCCTCACACGGTCTCCTGGCTGGGACACGTGGCTCCCTCTGGCAAGCACGACCCTCTGCCGAATCTCCCGCTATGGCACCCCCGGGCACTACACTGCCTCCGAGCCTACCAGCTCCCTAACACCGGGGAGTGCCCCCCATGGCACCTCCCCTGAAACGCACACGTGGCAGGCTGGCTTCCCAGGCCCCTTTCCGAGGGTCACCCGTGCCCACAACACTGCCCACGCGGCTAATGGCGCCCGGGCCCCCGCACCAAGCAGGCACACCCGTGCCCACTACGCTATCCCGGCCCCCCATGGGCCGTTGGCCTACCACGGCCGACTAGCCTGGTGCCCGGGGTACCCACTCAGCGATACTCACCTTTCGCAGCCACGCTCCCAACCCGTCAACAGGGCTCCTGCACCCCTCCAAACGGGTTTCGAGCCTACACTCCCACCAACAACAAAACGACCTCCATTTTTCAATTTGACTAACCCAGCGAACTCACTTTACTCTGACCCCGGGGTCCCTTGGGCGGGAGTCACTCCTCCCCCCAATCACTCATCGCACCATGCATTCCCCATTCGCTCCACTCACACAGACCCGCTGGCCTCACTCACTCATCAAGCACATGCTTCCTCTTCACTCACCAACTCTTCAACACACTCACCGCTGAACTCTGCCATCCTTCTAACTACATCCCCTAACTAACTCGTGCTCCCACGTCGTCCCTTACACTATAGCACGTTCCTTTTAACACTACGTAGCTAAACTACATCCCCTCTACACATTCACAAGTCTGTCACTGTCTCCAAATAAATCATTTTATTTCCCAACCTAAAGCTCACTAAATCCCTCGACCTAATCCATTCCACGGACTCCATGAGGACTTACCCCTGCCCCATGGAGCCGGTCTCGCTAAGCTAACCCTTCCCCCTAACTAGTTTCCATCCTGTGCCCAGGTAAGGGGGTCTTCCACCCCTTGCCCAGGAATCCTGTGCACCCGAAAGTGAGGCTTGCTTTTTTTTTTATCTTTACATGCGCAGCACCAGCGCGGCAACTCGCGCTCTTTGCACTTTGCAACTGCCCGTGACGTCATGCAGCTGCACGTGTTCCTCGTCCCTCCTTGGACGGTATCATCCGGCAGGGATACCCCTCCTGCCGGATTCCAACCCCACGTGCAGCCATGGCGTCACCGTGCTCATAAAAAAAACAAGCCCCACGTCTCGAGGGGTTCCCCACGCGAACACATGTGCTTTGCCCGTTGGAGCTTAACACACACGATCGCGTGGAGAACCCGTCCGGTCCAAATCCATTATCCTGCCTAAACTTTGTCCGTCCGCGGGATCGGCAAATCCACCGCGTGCGTTTCCGGACCGGGACTTCACTCTCGCAAGCGAGCACGTGGTGGTCTCGTGCGTTGCACAGCACGGACCTCGTGCTCACTGCTTGCTGAACCCGGTACGGTCCCCGAAACAGCTACAGCCGCTACCCGGCTTTCGTTCCTCACATGTCTCCGTCGTCGCCTCCATTCCACCCACGCACTCCCGCGTGTTACGACGCTCACAGTCCATTCCATCACATTCACACCGGGAGACGCGGCTGCGTGCTCCCGCATGCCAACCGACATCTCCCTTACATACCGCTCTCTCACACACACGGTCTCCCTTGCACAAACCATACCACTCACACGTGGTGCTCCATTCACTCGCGCGGGGGCACTCACCCGCGGTGCCTCACTCACACACACGGCGACACTCACACACGGTGCCTCACCCACACACGCGAGGGCACTCACCCGCGGTGCCTCACTCACACACGCTGGGGCACTCACCCGCGGTGCCTCATCCACACTGGCCGTTTCATCCACACACACGGCCTCACTCACACACGGTGCCTCACCCACACACGGCGTGCTGGGAAGCACGTACTCTGGCACCATCACCACCACACCACTCACACACGGGGTCGCTTCCACACACGGGGACGCACTCACGCCTTGCACCACACACACAGGGACAACCATACTGGGGATTTGTGTCCCCACAAGGGTCTCCGGGGCCTCTCTACCCCCCAAGCTCTCTGTGCACCTGTCCACAGCACTCGTCCCCTCAACCTCGCAAAGCACGACCGAACTCACCTGGTCGTGACTCGCCTCAAGGGGGCATACTCCCTCCCCTCGTTCCTAGAGGAGGCCATCCAGGTGCTCGCACTGGGTCCCTGCACGGTCCGCGAGCTCAACCTCATCGTCCTCCACTACCTCTGTGTGTGTGTGTTCGTCTCTAACCTTGTCCAATTCATGCAGTCTCTCCTCTATTTTTTCTGTCTCCCGTGTCTCTATACATTTATAAGTTTCTGTTGTCCCCTCCTGTCTATTAGTCTCCGCTTCTTTCTGGCGTCTTTCCCTTATCTTTATGTAGGTCAACCTTGCTTTCTCTTTATGTCGCTCCCGTCCTTCCCTGTTTTTCACTCCTTGCTCTTTCACGATCTCCGCGTACCTCATCCTTGCTTTCAGTCTTAATTGTTCTTTTCTCTCCCTCCCAATTACTTTCACCTCGTCTCTTGTCTCCCGTGTCTCTATACATTTTCTCTCCTTGTTCCTTATTTCTGTCTCTTCCTGGTTCCTTTTTCCTTCCCATCTGAGTCGTTCTTTCTCTCTGAGCCCCATTAGCTGTTCGTTCTCCCTCCGGAGCTCCTCAATCTCCGTTGACTCCAATCTCGCTCTCCGTTTTAGTTGTTCAATTTCACACTCATATAGTTGTTGTTTTCTCTCCCACTGTTCCTTCTGCTCTTTGTTTTCCAATCTCATCGTTTCTTTCAATTGGCTCATTTCCTTCCTGTGTTTCATTCGCTGTTCTCTCACTACTCTTCCTCGTTTCCTCTCCTGTCCTTCCTTCTCCAGTTTCATGGTTTTCTTCATTTGGTTAATCTCCTTTTTGTGTTTCATTTGCTGCTGTCTAATTACTCTTCCTCATTTCCTCTCCTGTCTTTCCTTATCCAGTTTCATGGTTTTCTTCATTTGGTTCATCTCCACTTTGTGTTTCATTCGCTGTTCTTTGTCTATCTCCTCGTACTCCAGCCTCAGCTTTTCTTTCAATTGGTCAACCTCAGATTCATGTTCTTTTTGTTTTCTATTCCATTGTTCCTCTCGTTCTTCCCTCTCCAATCTCCTTGTGTCCTTCAATCTCCTGATTTCTCCTTCCTGCTTCATTCCTTGCTCCTTCAACTTCTCCTCGTATTCCAACCTATTTTTTTTCCTTTTGTCGTTCAGTTTCAAATTCATACTCTTTCAGTTTTTTATTCCACTGTCTCTCTTGTTCCTCGTTCTGCAATCTCATCGTTTCCTTCAATTGATGGATTTCTTTCTCCTGTCTCATTCCTTGTTCTTTGTATTTCCTATTCCACTGTCTCCCTTGTTCCTCATTCTGCAATCTCGTTATTTCTTTCAGTTGGCTGACTTCCTTCTCCTGTCTGATTTGTTCTTCCTTCATTACTCTTTTTTGCATCTCATTCTGCAATCTCGTGGTTTCCTTCAGTTGGCTGATTTCCTTCTCCTGTCTCATTCCTTGTTCTTTCAGTACCCTTTCTTGTTCCTCATTCTGCAATCTCGTTATTTCTTTCAGTTGGCTGACTTCCTTCTCCTGTCTGATTCGTTCTTCCATCATTACTCTTTCTTGCATCTCATTCTGCAATCTCGTGGTTTCCTTCAGTTGGCTGATTTCCTTCTCCTGTCTCATTCCTTGTTCTTTCAGTATTCTTTCTTGTTCCTCATTCTTTAATCTGGCCTTCGCTTCCAGCTGTTCGATCTGTACAGTGTGGTTTCTTAAAGTTTCATTTTCTGTTGTCGTTCTTTCTTCTCTCACCATCCTCAACTCGTTTTGTAATTCCCTCTCTTTGTTTTGGTGTTTCTGTAACTCAGAAGCTTTCTTTTCCAATTCCTTTCTCATCTTCGCACACTCCGACTTTGCTTTGGCTTCTAATTCTTCAATCTGCTCAGTGTGGTTCCTTAACGTTTCATTCTCTGTTCTCTTCCTTTCCTCTTTTAACATCCTCAGTTCGTCTTGTAATCCTCTTTCTTTGTTTTCGTGTTTCAGTATCTCAGAAGTTTTTGTTTCCAATTCCTTTCTCAATTTGCGTGCTTCTTCACTCATTTCATCTCTTCTTTCCACAGCTTCCCTCCTCAATTCGTCCCTTTTTTTACTGTATTCATTTAGTTTTTTCTGCCATTCCTTTCCCATTCTAATCTCCCCTTCCAGGATTTCTCTTTTAAACTGGCTTGCCCTTACCTCTCACTTCAGTAGTTCCAATTCTCCATCTTGTTCGCGTTTTTCCTTTTCGAGCTTTGTTTTCCTTTCTCCTTCCTCCCTCAATTCTCCCTGCAGTTCTTCGAACTGTTCTGACTTTTCCAGCAATTCCTCCGACCTTTCCTCGAGCTCTCTCTCTCCTCTTTTTATCTTCCATTCTAGGCTTTCTCTTTCCTGATTGCCTGTTCTTATCTCTTCCTTCAATTGTTCCAACTCCCCATCGTGTTCACATTTTTTCTCTTCCAACAGTATTTCCCTCACTCTCTCCTCCAGTTCTTTGAACCGCCTTGCTTGCTCCAATAATTTTTCCATTAATTGTTTTACTTCCAAGTCGTGCTCCTTTTGTTTCTTTTCGAGCTCGGTTTTCCATTCTTCCTCCCATTGTTTCCTTTCCTGGGAGATACCAATCTGCTGTTCCTCTATTCTTTTGTTCAGTTTGCTCTTCGCATATTCCAACTGACGGGTATAAAACACTACCAAATTCTTTTTCCCACGTAATTTGTCGACTCTATTGGCCAAGTCATGTTTTTGCCACCGAATTCGTTCCAGTAAATCGTCCAATCGCTGTGTCCCCCCGTACACATAATTTTTCTGAAGCACATCTGCGTGCCGTTGTGACTCGTCCACTCCACGTTGCACCTCCTCGATATATTCTTCATAACGCTTCACCTTTTCCAAGACATCCCCCAATTGTGCCTGAAGCCTGCCAATGCTCGCATAGTCATCCTGCCATGCCTGCCATGGCACATGCCGTGACCACGTGCCTTGAACCGGTGACTGGGAGCTCACGCCTCGTGCTGTGCCATTAATATCAGCCCGCTCCGTGCTGCCATTGTGCGACTCCGTTTGCCGGCAAAGTTCGTGCTCAAGCCGCTCCCACTGACCACAGTTAGTGGTGGGGTTATAATTATAAAAAGAACCGACCTGGGCCATGGATCCTACATGACGACACATACCTAATACCCCCGGCTCCCGCTCGCCTTGAGACGCCATATTGCTTCTCTTAAAGGGTTAATTTGAATCGCTCGTAATTTGGAGGGAATCGGGGGTCGCTTCTCTCACCCCTGGACCGATTCCCGTGAATTTAATTGGAGACAGGAGAGCCCGTTTTCCCGTTCTCCAATACCAGTGCCGCGAGGAGGGCGATGAGTTTATATCCCACTCCTGACACCAGTATCGCGGATTCGCGCCCGCCGGCGTGCTGATGGCCACGTAACTCGAATTGCGGCACGTCGCCCACCGGACGGACAATCCAGTCGTGACCCTCTCGGACTAACGCCGGGAACCAGTCACGGGTGGACCTTTCGGTCTCACCGCGATCGAGCCAATCGGCCCCCGCGTGGGATAGGGTTGCTCGCCAAATTCGACCTACCTAAGTACCCACACGGAGGGTAGACCGGGCGATCGCACCTCGCCGCAGGTCGACTTCGGACACGGGCCACTTAAGCGACCCGTTCCGTACTATCGGGATAACCGAGCGGTGTTATCGTCGGCCTCGACGGTTCGATTAATTACCACTACCAACCCTTTACGTGAAGCAAGATGAGGATTCAATGAAAGAAATGACGAAGCGAAGCGGGAAACAGTTCAACATAAAGCACATTTATTCGCGATGAACGGAAAGCACACATATACAATTCCACCAAAAGCACATAGAAAAGAAGAGAAACACAATGCAATTTTACACAAAAAGCAAATGTAAAAGCGAAGACACAATGCAGAGCTAATACCGATTACGCGAGCACACGGCAACACTTATACAATTCTACTTCACAGACGGCGCCGACAACACACATTCCCAAAACAAAAGAAAAGAGAACCACCCTCCAGGATGAGGGGGTAGGCGGGCCTGGGGCCGAGACCGTGTCGGGCCTACCCGTCTGGTGATGAGACGTGGAGCGGCGGTGGTGCCTCAACTCCGCGGGCCTCGCGGACAGTGTCTGGTAGGGGATGGGAAGGGGGCCCCCTTGGTCGCACTATCTCAGCGCGGGGGGGAAACAGGAGGGGGTTGCTGATGCTTGGGGAAAGGAGGATTTTTACTCTGTCTCGGGTCCCGCGACGAGCGTCTCCACCTCGACCAGGTCGCGCCGTCGGCCTCCCGCCTTCAGCTCCTGGCACCGACGCGAGCACCCCCTCGTCTGCCTTCGCCGCCGCCGCCTCTCCACAGCTCCGTCCTCTTCGCTCCGACTCCAACTCCGAACTCTTCCTCCTGCGAACTTCCCAACTGCACTTAATTCCAATGCACACGACGACTCGATTTTCTGACGAACGCAGCCGCTTATATAAGCCCCGTGGCTTCGCCTTTGACCCCCTGCCTTCGACCTTTCACCTCGCTCCCCATTGGCCCGAGAAAAAGTGGGCGTGAATGCATTTTGATCCATGAATTTGCATATAGCGACCGCCCTCCAACGCCCTGGAGGCGGGGCCAAATCGCCCCTCGCTCACCGATTGGACGGAACACAAGTGGGCGTGAGTCGTTTTTGATCCGTTTTTGGAGCGGAAAGTCCGTGGTTTTGTACACGCTGTTCGGCGCGCGCCCTGCACGAGTCCAATACCGGTACCCACAAGCGGCGCAAGAACGGTGGCAATGCGACGGTTGCGAGGGTTGACGGCAAAGGTCGTGGCTGCTGTGGTGAGTGGTTGATGTTGTGATGACTGTTGAGACGCGGTTGGCGGTGGTAATCATGGCGGTTGGTCCAAAATAAAGATAGTAAAAGAAAAACGGCTATCCTGAAGAGTCGCAGCACGCATGAATGACATTTATTCCCTCTAGACAACGGGTTTGGGCCTAACTACACATATACTTACCGAGATATCTCACCTAAGGGACCTGAATGGTGGTTTGCGAATTTGGTAACCACAACAATATATATATATATATATATATATATATATATATATATATATATATATATGCATTTATATTTATGTTTATATATTTAATGTACATATACATGTATATATATATATATATATATATATATATATATATATATATATATATATATATAAATGTATGTATATGTACACATGTGTTTTCTTATTATGATTTGATTTTATGTACCATACTCTTGAAAGTGCGTCGGTGCTGCCGAAGCAGTTTCTTAGCAAGTGTTGTATTGTTGTGGGCCGGGTATCGGCGACGAGCACGACCGCTAGATGGAGCAGTAGAGTCGGCTCCAATGAACACCCGGAATCTAGATCGTACCTTTCCGATAACTCCGAAGGTACGGGTCCCTTACAGGTCCGTGAATCGTCAATAATTCAACTGCGTGGGACAGGTTTATTTGCCAAACTTCAAAATACCTCGAGGCCCATGTGGCGAGCTACCGAGGAATCCACACCCTCGACAGAGCTCGAACAGGACGAGCCTTCACCGTGCTCGACCCGTGAGTAATCCAAGCGGATGGTTACCGAGGTCCCGTCGGTCCAAATGCACAACTACGGCAGCAACGGCCTTTTTAATCCACCAACACGCACCATGCTGAACCAATGAAGAAAACACAGAAACGAGCTGATACATTTACCAGGGGATATTTATTTACAATAGGGGGATGGGGGGGGGGGACACACAAGGAACAGAGTTAAATCGACTTAGCAATGCAATCATGTACAAGTGAAGGGCACTTAACAATTGCAACTTACAGATGGGGCCCAAGGACACACACACACACACACACACACACACACACACACACACACACACACACACACACACACACATACCCAAAATATGTGATGGCCGTGGCCTTTATTGAAGGTTCCCAGCTCGAGGGAAGATGAGCTGGGAACCAGAGCTATCTCGTACGTTCCTGCCTCGTGCGGTCTTCGACGTCCTGGATCGGCGGGACTCGAACCCGCAACTCGATGCCGCTGCAAGCACCGGGTTCGGAGGGCAGCATCAGGCTCCCACACGCTCCTCCGGCATGCGATGAGACCAGAGCCAGCGACGAGACAAGACCAGACGCCAGCGACGAGGTGAGACCTTCACGTTCCAGCCAAAATGCCCCGAACAATTGAAATGGCCAACGCTCCTGCCACGAGCACACCGTCTCTCTCAACGCTGGTCCAGACAACCACACTTTCTCCTCAGGCAGGAGGGACTTCTTTTTTAGCCATTCGCCTCCTGATTGGACGGTTGCATAACGCGATTCACTCGTTGCCCCCGTGATTGGCCGAAAGGGGCGCCAAGTCTGCTGATTGGACCGGGGGGTGGGGGGGGGCGTGACGGCCGTTACGGCGGACCGCCCCTCAAACAAGGAGAGTAACATGGTCCTGCGTGGGCTGCGCTTATTGGCTGTCCAACGGCAACCTAACTCGCATTCCCAGGATTGGGCGAGAGAGATGTCAGGTCCTCGTGAACTCTGCCCACGTACGTGCTGACACGCACGCGTGCAATGGTGCCGGTGGAGGATGGTGGAAGGAAGCAAAGGCAGGTGTCGTCGTTAGAAATTTGTTGTTGTTGATATAAAAATGTAAAAGAAAAGTCTAACTATCAAAATAATTCCGCAGTGCATGAACATTTAATTTCCATTAGACGAGGGACGGGACCCTAACTAGAAACACGTACTTGCCGATATAACTGTTCTATAGGGACCTGAATGTTGAGTGCAGTAAGCTTCCAGATTCGTAACAGTATTGGGTGGATTACCATTGTCTTTCCAGCGTTGATTGTCCATGCTCTGTCCTTTTAAATGCTGAGCACCAAGCAAGGAAGCAGCACTTACCATTTTCAAGTCTTTTTCGTATGTATACTGTATAAACACACATACATTTGTATGTATATTGGTGTGTTCATATATATTGTTACGGATTCGCGCCCGCCGGCGTGCTGACGGCCACGTAACTCGAATCGCGGCACGTCGCCCACCGGACGGACAATCCAGTCGTGACCCTCTCGGACTAACGCCGGGAACCAGTCACGGGTGGACCTTTCGGTCTCACCGCGATCGAGCCAATCGGCCTCCGCGTGAGATAGGGTTGTTCGCCAAATTCGACCTACCTAAGTACCCACACAGAGGGTAGACCGGGCGATCGCACCTCGCCGCAGGTCGACTTCGGACACGGGCCACTTAAGCGACCCGTTCCGTACTATCGGGATAACCGAGCGGTGTTATCGTCGGCCTCGACGGTTCGATTAATTATCGGGCGTATTCAGCCCACTACCAACCCTTTACGTGAAGCAAGATGAGGATTCAATGAGAGAAATGACGAAGCGAAGCGGGAAAGCAGTTCAACATAAAGCACATTTATTCGCGATGAACGGAAAGCACACATATACAATTCCACCAAAAGCACATAGAAAAGAAGAGAAACACAATGCCATTTTACACAAAAAGCAAATGTAAAAGCGAAGACACAATGCAGAGCTAATACCGACTACCGAGCACACGGCAACACTTATACAATTCTACTTCACAGACGGCGCCGACAACACATACCCAAAAACCAAGAAAAAGAACACCCTCAAGGATGAGGCGGGCCTGAGGCCGAGACCAGGTCGGGCCTACCCGTCTGGTGATGAGACGCGGAGCGGCGATGGTGCCTCAACTCCGCGGGCCTCGTGGGCAGTGTCTGGTAGGGGGTGGGAAAGGGGCCCCCTTGGTCGCACTATCTCAGTGCGGGGGGAAACAGGAGGGGGTTGCTGATGCTCGGGGTAAGGAGGATTTTTACTCTGCCTCGAGTCCCGCGACGAGCGTCTCCACCTCGGCCAGGTCGCGCCGTCGGCCTCCCTGGTGTGCAGCTCCCGGCACGACGCGAGCACCCCCTCGTCTGCCCTCGCCGCCTCTCCACAGCTCCGTCCTCTTCGCTCCGACTCCAACGCACACGACGACGACGACCAACTCCTTCTTGCTTCTTCTTCCCAACTCCACCGACTGCGAAGTCTTAACTCCACTCTACTGACGAACGCGGTCGCTTATATAAGCCCCGTGGCTTCGCTCTCTCATCTTTGACCCCCTGCCTTCGACCTTTCACCTCGCTTCCCATTGGCCCGAGAAAAAGTGGGCGTGAATGCATTTTGATCCATAAATTTGCATATAGCGATCGCCCTCCAACGCCCTGGAGGCGGGGCCAAATCGCCCCTCGCTCACCGATTGGACGGAACAAAAGTGGGCGTGTGTCGTTTTTGATCCGTTTTTGGAGCGGAAAATCCGTGGTTTTGTACACGCTGTTTGGCGCGCGCCCTGCACGAGTCCAACACCGGTACCCACAAGCGGCGCAAGAACGGTGGCGATGCGACGGTTGCGAGGTGTGACGTGAAGCGGCGCCGCGGTGGGTGGTTGATGTTGTGGTTGGTGGTGAAGCGGTGTTGTGGTGGGTGGTTGATGTTGTGACGACTGTTGAGACGCGGTTGGCGGTGGTAACAATGGCGGTTGGTCCAAAATAAAGATAGTAAAAGAAAAACGGCTATCCTGAAGAGTCGCAGCACGCATAAATGACATGTATTCCCACTAGACAACGGGTTTGGGCCTAACTACACATATACTTACCGAGATATCTCACCTAAGGGACCTGAATGGTGGTTTGCGAATTTGGTAACCACAACAATATATATATATATATATATATATATATATATATATATATATATATATATATATATATATATATATATATATATATATATATATATATATATATATATATATATATATATATATATATATATATATATATATATATATATATATATATATATATATATATATATATATATATATATATATATATATATATATATATATTGTTACGGTTGTGGAAATTCGCAAACCACCATTCAGGTCCCGTAGGTGAGATATCTCTGTAAGTACATGTGTAGTTAGCCCCAAACCCGTTGTTTAGAGGGAATAAATGTGATTCATTCGGGCTGCGACGCTTTGAGATCGCCGTTTTTCTGTTCTATCTTTATTTTGAACCAACCGCCATCGCACAACAACCACCAACCACAATGCCGCTTCACAACAACAGCAACGCCAACTGCCACGACCTTTACCTTCACAACTCGCTCCCACATCATCGCATCATGCCATTCCCAAACGCACCATGACCATCAAACCACCACCATTTACCCTCCACCACCCTCACCTCCCTCCTTCTACCGCCATTCCCGCACCACCATTGAGCACCGAGCGTCGGGCTGTCCTGGGCTCGTTCAAGATACGCGCCGAGCCGCGAATGCAAAATGCGGCCTTTCTGAGGAGAATTTGGATCAGGAATGCTACACGCCCACTTCTGATCCGTCCAATCAGCAAAAGCGGGGCGGCTTGGCCCCGCCTCCAGGCGCGTCTGTGTGGAATCGAGATATGCAAATTCTAGGATCAGGGGAGGTTCACGCCCCTTTTCCTCCGTCCAATGGGCGAGCGTGGCTCCGCCCCCGAGCTCATCCTGATCCGGAAATTTGCATTTGGGTTCTCCTGCCGGCCTATAAAACGCCGAGCAGAAAAGCAGAGTTGAGTGGCAGAAAAGCGAAGAGAGTTTTGGGGCAGAGAGAAAGAAGAGTTGTTGTGCAAGAGTTGTTGTTGCGAGGCAGTCAAATCAGGTTGGAGCGCGGAGTGGAGTCGGGAGGCGAGGGCGTCTAGGTGGTTTTCTGCAGTCGGCTGATGAGAATTGGGGGAAGAGTCCGAGGAGCTCGTGTCCGAGGCAAGGAAGACGGTGGTCGGCGACGAGGTCGCGGTGGAATCACTCGTCACAGGACCCAAGCAAGCTAGCTATACTCCTTCCTCAGAGCATCAACAATTCCCCCTTTCCCCCGTGCTGAGATAGTGTGAAAAGGGGGCCCCGTTCCCACCCCACTCCAAGTGGTGCCAACGAAACCTGCGAAGGAACACGAAGTCGGGGCACTGCTGCGCTGCCACATTTGCGGCTCATCACGAAGACGCGGGTAGGACCCCCCCCCCGGTCTCGCGGGCCTGGCCGCTCCTCCAGGTCCCGCGCACACATTGGCCTACGGGCCCGTCTGCCCCCTTTCCTATGTGGGTGGCTTTCTTTTCCTTTGCTTTTGAGTAAATGTGTGTCGGTGCCGTCTGTGAAGTAAAACTGTTTAAGTGTTGCCGTGTGCTCGCGTAGTTGGTAGTATCTCTGCGTCATTGTTTCTTTTGTTGCATTTGCCATATGTGTGCTCTCCGTGTGCCGCGGAATAAATGTTCATTATGTTGAACTGTTTTCCCGTTTCGCTTCGTCTTTTCTTTAATTTAATCTCCATCTTGCTTCACGTAACTGGTTCGTCGTGGGCTTAATACGCCCGATAATTAATCGGAACCATCGAGGCCGACGATAACACTGCTCGGTTATCCCGATAGCACGGAACGGATCGCTTAAGTGGCCCGTGTCCGGAGTCGACCTGCGGCGAGGTGCGATCGCCCGGTCTACCATCCGCGTGGGTACTTAGGTAGGTCGAGTTTGGCGAACAGCCCTATCCCACGTAGGTGGCCGATTGGCACGATCGTAGTGAGGCTGAAAGGCCCACCTGTGACTAGCTCCCGGCGTTAGTCCAAGAGGGTCACGACAGAATTGTCCGTCCGGTGGGCGACTCGAGTCACGTGGCCGTTCGCACGCCAGCGGGCGCGAATTCGCAACAATATGTATACAATCATCCCCCGTTTATCGCGGGGGTTGCATTGCAAACCAACCTCCCCCCCCCCCCCCCGCGAGAAGTGACAATCCGCGATGAATGGATGCCTCCCCAAAAAATTGACTCATCTGGTCTGGTTGGCGAAGCAGTGATTCGGTTCGAGGTGCCGGTGATCGACTCATCTGGTCTGGTCGGTTTGGCAGTGATCGGGTTTGAGGTGCCGGAGATCGACTCGTCTGGTCTGGTCGGTTTGGCAGTGATCGGGTTTGAGGTGCCAGAGATCAATTCGTCTGGTCTGGTCGGTTTGGCAGTGCTCGTCCAACCGCGGCAAACCTTTTTCCTTCCCGAAGTATATATCGAGCACCTTCACCTTCTCCTGGAGCGTCAGGACCTTCCTCTGGCGCTTCGGTTCCTTGCCAGAAGCCTTCGAAGGTGCAGGGCGTTTGGGCGGCATCGTGGGGCTTGGAGAAAAAAACGTAGAAAATATTCGAAGTTCACAAGCAAAACTTTGTCTCGTGCGTTGTGTGACTAGTCGAGCGCCACGCGTTATAATTTATTGCTTAAATAATTTATATTTTATATATTATTACCGCGATGTACCGGGGGAATCCGCAGAAAAATTAGTTACGTTCCAAGGGAAAACCCGTGATGAACCGGGGGCGCGATAGGTGAACCGCGATATAGCGGGGGATTACTGTACATATGTGTATATATACATGCACACACATGCATCAGATAGCGACTTGAACAATGAACACATTTCAAATTCCTTCCCTGATGACTGCTGGGAAGACAATGTCAAACTACCCAGTGTCACCCTTTCCAGGGAAATGCTTTGGCAGCACCAATGCTCTGTGACAGAGTTTGGAACATAAAGTCTGTGTGTGTGTGTGTGTCTGTGTGTGTGTGTGTGTGTGTGTGTGTGTGTGTGTGTGTGTGTGTGTGTGTGTGTGTGTGTGTGTGTGTGTGTGTGTGTGTGTGCGTGCGCGTGCGCGCGTGTGTGCGTGCGTGTGTGCGTATTGGACCACATGTGCCTGCTTTCCCTCCCCCTCCACACTTTTCTCCCCCATGTATGCTTGCTCTACCAATGTTTCCTCTCCCCTCCCAACTTTGTCATAAATTTATTTAAAACAATATCTACTATTTACACTTACCTTTGAGCGAGCGACCCTGGGTTCGAATCTTGACCCAGCTATTAACTGTCATTCAGGTATTTCCATTAATAATTTGTATCACTAATTATAATTATTGGAGCCGTTAAAGAAGTATAATGAAATATAATCGTTTTCACTGCACATCTAACGTAAAATAAGAAAATACTTCGATTTGATGCCGACTCATATCGATGTAATAATAATGATGATGATTATTATTATTATTATTATTATTGTTGTTCATGCAAATTATTTATTGATTAGGTCGGCGCTATATATAGCAAAGCCATAGTTGGTCAATGTTGAGATAATCAAGTTTAAAAGTTTGGTAAATTATTTAATTCCCATAATTGGTACAAGATGTGTTATGCATTCACTAAAGAATAGCACATCTTGCATCACTTATGTGAATTAAGGAATCTTTCAAACTATTAAACTTGATTATCTCGACATCGTCCGATTGTGGCTTCGCATTAGATTGCATCAACCCCTTCAATTTGAATAACTACTCAAAGGATTGTTCAGCTTTCTCCTTATGTGCAGCAGCCTTTTTCAGACAAACCCTGG
The DNA here is from genome assembly GCF_056783735.1 of Eptatretus burgeri. Classification (NCBI taxonomy): domain Eukaryota; kingdom Metazoa; phylum Chordata; class Myxini; order Myxiniformes; family Myxinidae; genus Eptatretus; species Eptatretus burgeri. The sequence continues at coordinate 62,699,416 of NC_140972.1, read as the reverse complement.
CAGCAGGGTTGAATACCAGTGCAAATGTAAGTTCGAGGCATCATACGAAGCTTGGCAGAGGCGACCCGTTTAATGGGACCTTGGTTCTTACAGTGAGGCAAGCACCGTAATCGTTTTTAGTGGGATTGTGATGTCAGGAAGCATTAAACTCACAGAGGGCGACTCATCTCTTTCTCGATTCGATTTTCTTCCCATCAAGGGAATGCGTGTGGGATCGAAGATTGGTGACTCGTTTCCTCTCGCTTCACCCTTCTTTGCCCAAAACAAACAGCAAAGTGTTTTCAAAAAACGTGAATTCCATGAGAGTTAGTGAACACGATGCACACCTGAACCCGGGTTGGCCCGATACCAATGCAACGACAGGTATCAGGACGCATTGAATGTAAAACTATCCCGAGATTTTGTAAATGAATAACAACCGTTTGTTGAAGATGCATAAACAAACTCAAAGAAGTGTCAAGCCGTTCACAAAATCGATTGAAGAGCCTACATATCAGTTCGGGCCATTTTCCAGTCATATGAAATATATATATATATATATATATATATATACTGCATGTATATATATATATATATATATATATATATATATATATATATATATATATATATATATATACATATACACACACACACACACACACACACACACACACACACACACACACACACACACACACAGTGACATAAATTGGAGCAGTAGTGACACAATAATTTCTCGTATTTCCATTGTCAAACTGTTTGTGTTGGTGTGATGCGGTGAAGCTGGTTGTGGGGTTGGGGTGGGTGGTCCGAGGCATAATGTACTCTCGGTATTTAAACTTCTCACTAATGTAATTTCCTGACCGGGCGTAGTGGCGTGCGCCTGTAATCCGGCTACTCGGAGGCTTGGGTTGGAGGATCGCTTGAGGACGGGGGCTCTGCACTGGGCAGGGTGTAGAGCAGCCCGGAATCATGGCGAAACCCAAATCCTGATCCCTGTGTCGTAAGAGGCGACCAGGGTTGCGTCAGGAAGGGCATCCGGCGTAAAACCTGTGCCAAATCAGTATGCGGATCATAACGGATGATCCGCTGTGGCGACCCCTAACGGGAGCAGCCGAAAGATGAACAACAACTAATGTAATTTCCTGAATTTATTAATTTTTTTTTGTTTTTTGTTCTTACTTTGTTTACTACTGTATTTGCAAAGGCTTTTTCATAAAGTAATAAAGCCAGACCGGATGCTTAACCTCAACAAAAATTAGCCTCATCACCCCTCCAGCTGTCCCTTCAGACAACAGGCTCATGGATGTAGATGACTGACTATTCTTGTACCAGTGTGTCATTGAATTTTTTGAATTTGTTACTTTCCCCTGTCGTGTCACAGACTTTCCTCTGTTTATCATTTTCACTTCATTTTTAATTCGACGTCTGTCTGGGTTTAACTTTCCCACTTGCAGTTTTCCAACACAACTCAATTCTGAAAAGGGCAAAGCATTCGACCCATCTCGAGTATTCACTACGGTTATCGGAACTTTTGGTATGAAATGCTAGTCTTTTGTTAAATATAACTTACAATAATCATCATCATCATCGTCGTCGTTATCATCATCATCATATTGGTTTAAGATCCTGGGGTCGAAAGTTCAAGCCCCTGTCATGCCGTTGAATTATCACCACGTAGGATTGACTCAGCATGTCATCTTTCCGAGGTCGGCAAAATGAGTATCAGCTTGCTGGTAACTGCATCAGCCGCATACAGCCAAGCAGCTGCAGGCTGCATACGAGTAAATAAATCATCATTATCATCATCATCATCATCATCATCATCATCATCATCATCTCCATCAGCCTGTTTTCAGTCCACTGTGGGATGAAGGCCACCCTCAATACACAATAGGGAAGGGAGGGGAAGGGGGTATTGGCCTACTCACCACACTTGCCAAGTGCTGGTTGGAAAGTAAGTTTGGATAGGAATTTGTAAAAAGAATTCAGAGTGCCGGCGATAACTCCCCTACTCTTCAGGAACAACACCGTTGGATCTCTCTTCGGAAAATAACATCAACTGCCAACCAGTGCTGGCAGATAGCTCCTCCATCCTTTCAATGAATGGCGCATACATTGATTCCATGCTCTGACACACCAGGGTGACAATTTATAGCTTGGTCAAATTCGAACCCAGGTGAGACAGTTCAAAGGACGAGGAGGAGATTGGGACCACACTCTGTACAGAGCGTTGGTGCTGTTTAAGCAGTCTCCTTGGCTATTGGGCACAATCCTGGACGGGTCGCCACTCCGACACAGTATACCAGCAAGCTGGCACTCATTTTGCCGACCTCGGAAGGATGACAGGCCAAGTTAACCCCACCTGGTATTAATTCAACAGCTGAGTGGGATTTGAACTCAGGACCCCAAGATCCAAAGCGCACTACCCTAACCATTAAGCCAACACCAGGCATAAGAGCTATTAGGGTTAGGGTTAGACAGTTCAAAGGTGAGTGTGCATACCTCCAAGCCATACTGCCAGCCCATCTTGTTGTTGTGAAGCAAAATATACAAGAATGAAAATATACCATAGTATTTATTGTATACAATACAGTATAGTATTTCACTTTTGTTGAAGACATTTTCCAACTTTTAACTTCAACATATTTAATGCTTGAGATTAATTCCTAACATGCAGATATGACAGGGTTATGATATTTGAGTTACTGTGGAGAAGTAATGAGTGTAGTTGGGAGACATCATGTTCAATAAATGCAGACATCGTAGAATGGGAGGAAAAACCCACATGATCACAACCAACTCGATATTATAACTGAAAACAAAGACTCAGAGATCTGGCATTTCGACCACATAGTGTCCTTCATCTGAGACTAAGTAAGATCGAGAAGTGGGTTGGTGGGTAGACGGGTGTAGCTGAGGTACATGCCTGAGAAAGTCTGTTCTGGTTGTGCTGGCCCGTTTAGTCTTCCCATCTGAACCAATGTCTTGTGATGCTGGGAACACAAGTTTATATCCTATGTCGTCCATTGTCTACTAATGTTCTTGTAATTAATGCTAAAGTATAATGGTGTTTTCTCATGTCTTTGTCCTGCAGGTCATTATGAACAAGCTCCTCCGTGAGCCAGGGTAAATCGACCTGTTGTTTTGGTGGGTGGTCATTCATTCCGCTTCGACACGGGAATTCAACAACAACCCACCTTCCTTTCTCTGTGTTGCTGCAATCTTCTGCACAACAACAGGGCTTTAACAACAATACCAATGAGGCATTCGTTTGAGAAGTGGTTCAATCTCATGTAGACCCTTCATCGACATCACGAGTTCATAACAGACAAACTGAGAGTTCCAATTGGGAAGTTAAAAATCCTTGCCTATCTAAAAACTTAATAAAAATGATTTTTCAAAAATACAAATTGCCGTTGCAATTTATATCCCAGGCAAAAATGGTACAGTTAGAACTATAGTATATGAGAGTTGTACTCTCATATACTATAGTTGGTAACAGGTCCAACTCCAGTAGTCTGCAGAGAATTACTATAGGAAAGGAATGCTATCACTAAATATCATGTCTTGATTCACCTGAAAAATATTTTTATGGCCTTTCTGCTAGTTTCGCAACAGATTCAACATGATGAGCTCCACGGATCAAATTGTCTATTTCCCTGCTAAATAGAGGAGTAACATCTCTGCCGATGCTTTTCATTAAAAGAAAAAAAAAACGTTTGCTTTCTCCACTATTTTGTCCAAAGTAGTATGAACAGGAGAAGGATAAGGCTCATAGTGATTCAGAGAGGCCTCCTATAACAAGGGTTGGGAATAAGATTAGAGTCAATCACAATGAGTGAACAAGAAAGCGCAATCAGAGACTGCAGACCCTCTCCAGGACTTGTTTTGCATGGTGTATTTTGTGCGGCAAATAAATGGAAGGATGTACACATTGAAAGGTCGTTGATTGCATATTAAACGTCTAAATGGTCAAGTTGTAAATGTGTAACGGTCAAATGGTGTAAAAAGTTGAAAGGTCTAAAAAGGTCTCAAGGGTCAAAATGGTCGAACCCCCTCTAAAGGGTCTTTAAAGGGCGAAGGGGTCTGAATGATGTAATTTAAGGTCTAAAGGGTCGGAATTGTCTGAAGGGGACTAAAGGGTCTTCAAGAGTGTCTGAAGGTCAAAGTGTCTACATGGTATTAAAAGGTGTGAAGGTCTAAATGGTAAAAAGGAGTCAGGGTCTTCAGGGTTCTAAAGGGTCTAAGAGATTCTAAAGGGTCTTAGAGGTTGAAGGGTTCTAAAGGGTGTATCAGGGTCTATGGGGTTTTAAAGAGTCTTAGCAGTCGAAATGGCCTAAGGGGTCTTTGGCATCTAAAGGGTCTAAAAAGTCTTATGGGTCTAAAACTTCTTAAAGGGTGTTAGGGGTTTAAAGGGTCTTAAAGATCTCCAAGGATTTTACGGTTATAAAGGGCCTTAAAGGGTCTTAGGGTTATAAAGGATCTTAGTGGGTCTTTAGAGTTTTAGGGGTCTTTGTGGGTCTTCATGGTCTTAATGGATCTCAGGGTTGCAAAGGTTGTGAAAGGTCTTGGGGTCTTCGGGTTCTAAAGGGTAGATAAAGGTATTAAAGGGTCTAACGTAATTGATACACATACTCGTATTCTGTGCAGACAGACAGACAAACAAATAAAAACCAATGTCACCCCCAGGGTGACCAGTATCTTGCCAAAATGTGAACATGAGTGACTTATTTATTCGATAAAAGTTACTCAAAAAATAAGGGTTTCGTCGACCTTGATGCTTGACCTTTTTGTGACCTTGACCTTTGACCTTGACCTTTATATTTTCGTACGGTTAATGGTATCTCTCCAGGATCGTTGTACATGAAATATCAAGAGATTTTGATGAGAACTGAGGAAATAAAATTTTCATGAAAAATCCGTTTTTTAGTCATGATGTCATCAAATGACGTCATAGCGTCAAACTTTTGACAGATCTGGAAAGCACTTATCAAGCGCTTTCATATGAGGTATTACTCGATATGGTATCTAAGATTTCAAAATTTGACCTTGGGGTCAAAAACTTTCGACCTCCAGCGCTAACCATGAAGGTCAAGGCCGATCGCCACCAAAAATTAATCAGCTGAGCGCCAGACCATGAACTATATTCCCATGAAGTTTGAAGACGATCCGATCAAAATTACTCAAAAATAAGGGTTTCGTCGACTCCCCTGATTTGCGACAGTGACCTTGACCTTTGACCTTGACCTCAAATTTTATGCGCTGAAAGGGACCTCTATAGGACTCTGATATGCGAAGTTACAAAAATTTCCAATGATAACTGTGCTCTGCAGAATTTTTTATACGTGATTACAGACAAAGAAACAAACAAAAAAAAAAAACATACAAGCTGACTAACATATCTTGCAAAAACTTCGTTTTGGCAAGATAACAAGTGGACCCAAATGCAATGCCCTCTCCTCTGGCGAGGGTAACTAGTATCACATGCAGACAGACAATGTGGAGCAGACAAATTATTCCCCACCATAAAAGTCGTTAATGAGCTCGCTTGTTTTTTTTTTTTTTACCGACATGACAATTTTTCTGAAGCTAACTCAACTTCCTGAAGCTTAGAATCCAATACCTAATACTGCTCCCTTCAACTGGATTTGAACCCACAACCTGGTGTCCGCAGCAACAAGCCCCCACTGTACCCAAATAATAAAACAGACAAGCAATTAAACGAAATGTGACACTGGTGAGGGACATATACCTACCTTCTGGTCCCATATAACCTGATGTGGATGCCAAATCTTCAGCAGGTGTAGACTATTTTGTTCTGTTTCCCTGACTAAATGGCATGCCTCAATATTAAATTTGATGTGTTGGTCAAGTATAAATGCATGGGTATGTTAAAGATTCTTAACAACATTTTCAAAGTGCATTTACTATTTGATGGTATATCAAATCTTAGAGATCTTGTCACTATATTTCTATGCATACTTGTAATTTACAATCCATTATGTTCAGCAACATGTACAATGGTCCAGCTCGCAAATAATATGTCGAGTTAGCATGACATCACAAGCCAACCATTAAAGTTAAAAAATTTTTTTTGATGATCTCAAGTAATGTAAACTTTTTTTATTGGCTATTTTAACATTGTTTGGCATAGCAGACTGTTGTACATTGGATTGAGCTAAACCAATAAGATATTTTCCTGACATTTAATGTCTAGTAAACCCCATGTGTAAAAATGTTGTTTCTAACCTTTCATTCAAATAAGAAGGGGTTCATGCATATTTATCTATCTACTATAACAAAAAGAGGTTTTGTGGCTGTAGCTTTGTTGCCAATATTCACTCGCCAATTGGTTGTGGCACTCACCAATTGGGTGTATCCGTTTTACCCTTCACTCCTCCACTGGTCACGACATTGACCAATTAGGTGTGCCTGTTTTTCCCTTTACTCGGCGATTGGTCACGGCACTGACCGTTTGGATGTGCCCGTTTTTCCCAGAATCGTTCTTCATGTCTTCAAAGGTGAGCCTGGATAGGCACTCCGGCCTGGAGACAAACCATTAAGAATGAAAATAATTACATATCATATACTGATGAAATGTTTCATGAACATGTCTTTGTTTCCATTGGCACCGTTTGTGTCAGCAAAAAACGTCATCACAATTGACATCACAAGAGTGTGTTTCAAGCTTTGAATGTGATCGAGTGGAGTATGATATGTTGTGATCAATATAATTTATTTCAAAAATGACAAAAATCATGAAATGAATTTCCAAGAATGTGTCACAGCACATTGCCCACCGAAGGTGAGCTGAGAAGGATACTTCCACCTGGAGGGTGGGAGTGGCTGCTAGTAAGGTAAATATATTGACTGATTAAGTTAACAGGTATGGACCTACTACATACATGACTGAACCCTGTGCACATAATCCTGTCAAAGTATATTTGTATATTATTGTGTTGTTCTCCTGTCTGAGTGCACAACATTCTAAACCTTCTCATTCTTTCTTTGCTTCACTGCTTCATATATGTGATGTCACAAATGCTGTCTATAGAATTTCCTTTGCCTGTTTAACACTTTTTTCTCTCTCTCTCTCTACAATATCGAGACTTATGGAGGAGCAGGGTTAAACTGACAGTGGGGTGGTGGGGCAACAATTGGGTACAATCAGCAAGTGAATAAACGAATAGGAAAAGAAGAGAGGGAGAAAGAATGGGGAGGAAACACTGTGTTTAACAGGGAAGGGGGTTGTGTTCGGAAGAGTTAATGGGGATAATAAAGATCATGGGTCAGGATGGGGGATCACACGAAGTGGCAGTGTACTGTTTGTTTGAAGCCCTGGAAGGAAGAGTCCATAGATGGAAGACCAGACCGTTTATGTGTCACTCGAGTTTACTTGTCACTCGAGTTTATTCTACTAAAATAAAAACAAAAAAAATCGTGTAATGGGTGAAGGGAAAACCGAAGTATTATCATCGTTCCACAGCTGACAATCTGTTGGATAATTACATTAGAAGTGAGGAATAATGGAATTGTTTGCCACCTGTAAGAAACAATACACTGTATTTTGATCGTTAAAAATGGTTTTGAAACATTTTTTTTTTGGACGCACTTAATACGTTTCTTTGAAGGCAACAAAACTGTGTGGACAACTCGGTCGTGTACGACCCGCAAGGACCCAATATTTTCGAAGCACTTGAGCTCAACCTAAAACACCTTTATTATCCCGACATCTCCTATCCTATTTGACGACTACAAGGCGTCACCTTGCATAAATTCTCAGCTAAAAGATGTTAACCCAAACCCCAGTCAATTAATCAATAGCCAAATAAATCAGTTTTCTTAAGTGTCCCCCATTGATTTCGACACAACACGCTTGCTTTCCTGAATGAGCTCGAATTCTTTGTATAATTCTTCCATGCCATTGGCTTGTCGATGTGTTGTTCTCCCCCGCCCCCTTCTCCTATATTGTATCATTGTGCACACGGCAATTCCATACCCTTGTAAAAATGAGAGATGATATATGTGTAACCCCCGACATGGTGTTTCATAATCGATACTCGGTGGAAAGGTGTTTATCACCCATGATGAATACCTGCACCAACAGAGGGCACTCATGGTACGCTGTGCGTGTAACGACACTTGATGTGCCCAGAGCTCTGTGAAGAGTTAACACGTCTGTCTATTTGCTATACCTGAGATTGTTGGAATATCATGTGCACTTTGAATTCTTGATTTATTCCACTTCTTGTTTGTGAAAAAAAATGCATCGTACTTTGAATGAGATGATTCCACATTCAATATTCAATTGTCGTTGGGTGGTTTCAAACGGAGGTATAATTTCTCCTCGTCATGTTTTCCAATTGGCATGGTATTCTTCAAGTTCTTCACTTTAAATGAAGTGAAGAAATCACAACACTATGACACAGGAGCATGACGTAATGTCCTCCTCGGAAACTTCATGGTACTAATTTGAAGCTGTGTCGAGTGGTCAAAGTAGCGGTTGCTGCGATGCCAAATCCGTGATGTCATAATTTAAGGAAATGTATTACAATTTGGAATTGGATCCCTTTTGTTGGAGCTGAAATCAGCAGTGCATTTTAAATATAGGCTCCCTGGAAGAGATCGTCCCAGATTTATGAAAATTGGTTTAGAAAATGAGAAAGGTATACAAAGTATGTTCTTGTAGTTTGCAATAGAGTAAGATGGAGCACCCAGGTCAATGCCTAAATATAAGATCTTTATCAAAACCTTTGTGTCGTTGGTTGTTATCTCCATATGTGGGTCTCAGAATGTAGAATGGAGCCTTCCCAGGTCTCAAGGTATCGACCTTCGTGTGTGTGTGTGTGTGTGTGTGTGTGTGTGTGTGTGTGTGTGTGTGTGTGTGTGTGTGTGTGTGTGTGTGTATACACTGCATGGCCAAAAGTATGCGGACACCCCTTCTAATTAGTGGATTCGGCTATTTCAGCCACACCCATTGCTGACAGGTATATAAAATCAAGCATACAGCCATGCAATCTCCATAGACAAACATTGGCAGTAGAATGGGCCGCACTGAAGAGCTCAGTGACTTTCAACATGCCACTGTCATAGGATGGCACCTTTCCAACAAATCAGTTCCTCAAATTTCTGCCCTGCTCGAGCTGCCCCGATCAACAGTAAGTGCAGTTATTGTGAAATGGAAACATTAAGGAAAAAACAACAGTTCAGCCACTAAATGGTAAGCCACACAAGCTCACAGAGCGAGACTGCCAAGCACTGAAGCATGTAGCGTGGAAAAATTGTCTGTCGTCAGTTGCAACACTCATGACCGAGTTCCAAACTGACTCTGTAAGTTACGTCACCACATGCAATGTTCGTCGAGAGCTTCATGAAATGGGTTTCCAGAGCCGAGCATCCACACACAAGCCTAAGATCACGATGTGCAATGCCAAGTGTCGGCAGGAATGGTGTAACGCTCACCTCCATTGGACTCTGAAGCAGTGGAAACACGTTCTCTGGAGTGATGAATCGCTCTTCACTGTTTGGCAGTCCAACGGATAAATCTAGGTTTGGCGGATGTCAGGATAACGCCACCTGCTCGAATAAATAGTGCCAACTGTAAAGTTTGGTAGAGGAGGAATTGTGGTTCCGGGGCTGTTTTTCATTGTTCGGGCTAGGCCCCTTAGTTCAGATCAGCTTAGGTATGGGAGCATGCACCGGAGCAGCGCGTCGCTGCGTCCACTTTCCGCTGGTACTCTAGTGGCCTCCGTCTGGCCATCCCCCAGGCAGATGCCTGGCCCATCCCTATCTCCTTGAGATGCCGATCAACTTGCTGCAACCACGAAGCACGTGGTCAGCCCATTGGCCTCCTCCACTCACGAGGCTCCCTCGCTGAGAGAATCTGGTGAGCAGGATCAGTGTCAGGAAAGCGAGCCACATGTCCATACAGCCGCAGCTGACGCTCATGGACTATGCAGGTAAAAAATCTCATTTGAGTCTCTCTCAGCAACTGCTCGTTGGACACAAAATCCGACCAGCGATAGCCAAGGATTCTCGGAAGAGACCTGGTACAAAAGGAATTAAGTCTCCATCTCAGATCCTTGGTCAGAGTCCAAGTCTCACATCCATAGAGCAAGACTGGAAGCACCAAGGACCTGAAGACTCAGACTTTCGTCCTCCCACACAGGCACTGGCAGTGCCACACCCCATGATCCAGTGAATCCATGACTCCACAGGCCTGACCCAGACATCTGTTAATCTCTGGCTCACAGCCAGCAAAGACATGAATATCATGGCCAAGGTAAGTGAATCTCTCTATGACCTCAACATCCTCACCACAAACAGGTTAGGTACAGACAGGATCCAATATGTCATTGAAAGCCTGGATCTTAGTTCTGACCCAGGAAACCCATAATGCCAGTGGTTCAGACTCCTCATTCAGCACTTCGAGGGCCCCCAAAAGGATATTGAGAGTCTCCGCAAAGATGACTGCATCATCTGTGAAATCAGGGTCAGAGATCTTGACATTCCCTTACGATGTACCACAGCTTGATCTCTCTGACATCCTCCCCAGAATCCAGTCCATACAAGTGCTTAAAAGTGTGGGAGCCAGTACACACCCCTGATGGAACTCCAGTAACAACTGGAAATAAGTTAGAGATGGTATCACCAGATCTCACAGCACTCTCAGTTCCAGAGGAGAATTCAGACATCAGATTTATCAGTTTTGGTGGCACCCCACGAAGACCAATAATCCTCCAGAGGGCATCCCGATTCACTGAATCAAACACTTCACAGAGATTAACATAGGCTACAAGCAGCCCCTGCTGAAACGCTCGTCAGCATTCGGTGAGATCCTGAAGAGCAACGATACGGTCACTCGTTGACCTCTTTGGTGTGAAGCCTGACTGCTCTGGACACCCAACGAGTAAGGAATCTTTAGTTTCATAATATGCTCATTGATCAGTGTTTCCTCAATTATCATTGGAGTCAGCTTATTGGACAGAGCTACAGCAACTCCTTGGGCATGGTAACCATCAGAGCGACCAGACCAAAAGTACGTGTAACCACCCACCATGATCTCACCGCAATCTGGGCTCCGAACCTTCGAGAGTGCTGCAATACCGATGTCCAAACGCTTGAGCTCAGATGATAATAGAGACAGGTGATCATCCTCTCTTTGGGATAGGACATTCCAGGCACCCACCCAAAGGGTCCACCTCAGGTTAACACCTCAACACCACCACGACACACACTTCAGCAATCTGACCTGGGAAGGAGACCCCGTGGTTTCCCTCCTAGCATCAAAGATCGGGGGTCCCGAAGGCTTTGCCCCAATCCTGTCATCCGGTGAGCTGCCCTGCGAAGGTCAGCTGCACAGGAGGTACTCCCACGGAATGGATTTTCTGATTTTTTTTTTTTTGCTTTTAGAATGTTTTGCGGAATGAAGCGTTTTACGGTGGCCAGAGTGCAAATGCTGCCACCAACCTCCTAAGAAAAAGTAACCCAACTGCAGGAGGACATCCGCAAACACAGTTGGGCACTGGATATGGATGGCCATTGGCTCACAAGGAGCTCCTCCGCCCTTTCACAGGTTTTTTTTCATCCTGCTGGGTGTTCATATCATACACCTTCCTCACCAATAAATTTGGTGGGGGAGACGATTTAGTCGCTCACAACCAGACCATGGAACAGGTTAGTACAGCTTTACATGGTACCTGCAGCAAGTCACAGATC
>NC_140972.1:62657713-62682713 GCF_056783735.1 Eptatretus burgeri | reverse complement strand
CCTTGTCTTTTTATAAGTAGAACTGATATAAGTACGTGCCTGTATATAAACGAGTAGACATTGGCTGTAGGCTTTGCTCGTGTCTTGTCCCTTTTCCCCCATTCATTGCCTGTGTAGAAATAAATACCCCATTTGTTAAATGCATTCAGCTCGTCCTGTCCATTTCTGCCATTGACTGGGTGTGTCGTGTGTGTGAGGGATTAGCTGGCCATTGGGCTACGGTTACGGGATAATCGGTCCGGCGGAACTTGGCGATTAAAACCGCTCGGCATCGCACACGGAACGGGCTCGCGAAGCGGCTCGTTTCTGTACGAGTTCCGTCGAGGTATAAATTCTCGGTATTTCTGTTTGCGTGGATAATTAGGTATATTGAGATTCGGCGATTAACCCTAAACCGCCTGGACAGAATATTGGCAATTTATGGTGCGTTAAGGCAGTGCTACTCAAAGTGGTGCTACACGGACCAGTGCCGGTACACAAGTCATCGACTGTCGGTCCGCAGCGAGTTTCCAGTTTCACATTATCATAATATATAACATGTTATGTATAAAATGAAAATGTATAAAATCTTGAAAAATAATATATTTAAGCCGACAAATTCAAAATACGAGAGAGAGGTCTAAATATATATAATACAAAATATATATAAAAAAATGTGTCAACTTTTATTATATTTACTATATTTTCATATTTTTCTGGTATAAATGAATATTACTACGGATGTTCAAACAATATTTTCTCGGATCATAAACAAATAATAATATGGCACAAATATGGTACCGGTCCCTGGCACATTGGAAAAAAAACCTGCCGGTCCGCCACATCAGATAGTTTGAGAAGCACTGCGTTAAGGCACCCGTAGCAGGTATTCGGAATTGTCCGGAAACTACGATTGCGATTCCGGGCGATCGAGCCGAGGCGACTCCACTGCTCCATCTGGTGGTCGTGCTCGTGGCGACGCACCGGCGAAAACTACAACAATTTATATATATTATATTTATATGTATATATATTATATATATATAATATATATTATATTTATATATATTATATATATTACATATATTACACATATATATTTATTTTTATATATATATATATATATATATATATATAAATATATATATATATATATATATATATATATATATATATATATATATATATATATATATATATATATATATATATATATAAGCCTGGTGTTGGTGTAGTGGTTTGGGTAGCGGCTTGGGATCCAAAAGGTCCTGAGTTCAAGCCCCGTTGGACACTTGAATTAATACACACCAGGAGGTTGACTCAGCCTGTCATCCTTCTGAGGTCGGTGAAGTGAGTACCAGTATACTGGGCCCGGTGTATGCCCCGGTTAAAATAGGTCTACCATATCCCTGTGTCGGAAGAGGCGACCAGGGTTGCGTCAGGAAGGGCATCTGGCGTAGAACCTGTGCCAAATCACTATGCGGATCATACGGATGATCCGCTGTGGCGACCCCTAACGGGAGCAGCCAAAAGAAGATATATTTATATATATATATATATATATATATATATATATATATATATATATATATATATATATATACCATATTTTCTATACTAGTGCGTGCCCGTACGTGCGTGGCCATACGTGCAAAAAAAAAAAGCTTTCAAACCGCGTGCCAGATACAACCACACAGGCCGTTCCTTCGCTCTCGCGAAACGGATGAAGAAGAACGATATCAAACCTTGAAAAGGCACATACTCAGGTCCCTAGTGTCAATTGTGACGTCGTATCAAACAAAGAAAAAGAATTGTGATATCAATTGTGACGTCATAGCACCATGTTCTGTCATTGGTTTGGTAAATAAATGGCCATAACTTGGGAACCACTTGTCCGATTAATATCAAACCTTGAAAAGGCACATCCACAGGGCCCCAGCAATATACCTGGCAAGTTTCAATTAGATCGGACCAGTGGTTGATGAGAAACAGTGGTCACAGACAGACAGACACACAGAGTTTGCTGGAATTATATATATATATATATATATATATATATATATATATATATATATATATATATATATATATATATATATATATATATATATATATATATATATATATGTAATTCCTTAACCTAAATGATTTGACTGATTCAGAAGCCATCCAGTTCATCAACTTAGAAATATCCATCATCGAAGTTTTGATCTTTCAATCCCAGAACCTCTTTTTGGACAGCGAGTCCACAACATTATTTGTGTCCGAAGGTCATCCATTTAGGGCGGAAGGGAGATGGAAACACACACATGCAAACACTTTCTCTGATAATTTATTGCATTGCACAAGTGTTACTAAAGCATTGTAAATGTTGTGCACTCTGCTACAACACCACTTATTTTGTTTTGTGATGTTTGTTAACATACAAAATCAATTTCTATTTACCGCTCAATATACCCCCGCTAGCGAATCCTGATTCAGTTAGTCCTGAAAATAGGTTCGTTTGGCAAGCAATTGCAGCCAAAAGCTTGTAACTTTTTTTTTCTTTCCTCCTTGGGCCACAAAACAAAATGATGTCCAGAGCACGGAGATGTGGAGTCACAGGGCCACCGCAATTGCCCAGAAAGTGTTTGTAAAGGCCTTGCATGGTGGGCACTGATTATGCAGGGTGTTCGTGCCATCTGAAAGCGCCTGCTAATGATGTTTGAGCATTATGGCATTAGAAGCTCAATCTTCTCACATAAAACAGTGGTTCAAAGGGGCGCTGTACATGTACGTATGTGGAAAAACGTTTATTTCAGAGAAGCCGTGCTCGAGACAAACAGTGGGGCGGGCTCAGAGCTACGTGGTAATTGAAATGTACGATTTGTTCAAACGTCCGAATTGCTTTATTACGGGCGGCATGAGTCCGTCACAAAACGTGGGCTGGCGGCCCCGTCGGCTGTGTGCGGCAATGAAGAAAAATTGCTGTGCCTGAACCAATCACGTTGCAATAATTCGATTCGTTGCTTGAGCAAATTGCACTACAGGCTCCTTTTGAGGCAGTTGTTGGAAGCGCTCGTGTAGGACGATAAGAAAATGCTGAAAATATGTGCAAGGGCTTCGAAGAACGATGGTCGATGTTTTGCCCTCTGTAAGTATGATCCCTCATGAGCAAACTGCAGGTTGAAAATAAAAGACAAATAAGACATTCAACACAAAATTGTCGAGAAATGAGCTCTGCGGGTGAAATAAATCACCGGTTGAGCATACAGAAATGATGCTTTCCTGTTTCTCCATTCCGGCCTGTTGGTTTTCGTTACACTTGCATTTGGAACCTTTGTGTTTTTCATCCATCGCGGGTCGCTTTTTTTTGGATCACAGCTTCAATTAGCCACATTAATCTTCCATTCCTTTTGCAATGCAATCCCTGTGGCATGGGCAGAAATCGCGCCCCTCCTGGAATGGTTCCAGTTTGTAAAAATAAAAAATTAAAAAAAATGGCGTCCTCCATCAAAAGTTGTTGAACAGCTTGAGGGCCCATCCGGCACTGAGCTTGCAGAGGGACTTCGAGGTACCAGCAGGGCAGCACGACGAGGATATATGAGCACGGTACATGGTTCTGCATCTCGTACCAGCGAATTAAAATGAAAGTTTTTAACACAGTTCTCAGCCATGATTATTGTAATTGCTTTTGTTCAAATAACAGACCTTTCCTCGAGTGATCAAGTCGAGCACTCGCTGGTAATTCACTTAATTAAGCCTTTCCATTGTCTGTAGTGTTCCCATGACAGAAAGGAAATGACCGACAATTTTTACGAACTGAAGAGGCGGGAAAACCGACACACAAGCACACCAATTATGTGAAATTACCCCTGTTATTATTTTCCATGAATGAATCACGTCTTGATTAGAAAATCGCTTTAAACCACTTTCCCGAGGCCACACGTTCCATGTGACCCTGAATGGTGCATGTGGGAAATTCTTGCTGAATGACAAAAGTGCAGGAAATGTGTTAAAAGTTAAAAAGGTTTATTTTTTTTTTTCTGTTGTGGATCATTTCACCCACACGTGCATTCTGCTCATGAAACAAGCGGTTGCATCAGCACACAATTGGGTTTACACCTTCATTAGGTTTAATTTGCAAAAGTAGTGAGTCTTGCCTTTTTAAAAAAATCTTTCTTATCTAATCTTCAAAACATCCAGCTTCAATTAATCTCGCTCTTCCATGGGCCTCGACGATGTCTACAAAAAATACAACATTGTATTTACGGCACACACCACTGCACCCTACTTCTCTGTTCAGAACCGACAGGAGTGACTGAGAGTGAGCGCAAATTATTATTATTATTATTATTATTATTTTTACAACATCGAGATTTATGGAAGTGCAAGGTGACACAGGGGAGGAAACAGTTAGACACAATTAGCAAGGCGATCATTCATTCATTTTATATGCAGCCAATGGCTGCAAGTGGCATCACGGTTCGGAACGAGGCTGCACTGCTGATGCAGTGCCCTCTGTAGGTTTGAGCAGGAATTTGGGAGTTTGACCAGGGTGCCAGCAATAGCTTGCCGACTCTTCATGAAGGACACCATGGGATCTTTAAAGTCCACCAACTAATGCTAACAGACGGACACCCAGTTTAACATTCATCCGACGGACCACACACATTGATGCGAGACACCAGGAAGACAGTTTGTAGCTGGCCCAAGATTGAAACCCAGGCTGGATGGCTAGAGGCAAGTGTGCATACCTCTAGGCCAAACTGCCAGCGCCAACAAAAGGATGAACAAACAGGAAAAGAGGAGAAACAGAAACCTTAAGTGAAAGGGTTAAGTTCGGCAGGGTGAATGAGGATAAAAATTATTATGGATATAAGGATGACAAGTGATGGTGGTTTCTGAAGCTCTGAAGAGGAGAATGGGATAGAATGGCCTCATCAGGAAGGCAGTTTCACAAACTTCAGGAATGTGGGGAGAAAAATAACACATGATAAGGTAAGGAAAAAAAATCAAACACATGAACTAGTAGCTGTATTGTTGAAGAAGAAGATAAAATTTCCATGTTATCCAATAGGTGAGAAGTTACATGAGTGTTGTACATGCATGTAGAAGAGAAGTAACAGGTAAAATACTGCAACAACTCCTTTTTTGACTAAAAAACCGGTGAGCAAGACTCTGGACATGCTCCTGCTCCTCTCTCAGCAATGGTTGTGGACATTCAATGTCAAACAAGATGTTAGGACCATCCCCCAGACATATCTCAGGCATTCAACACAGTCTGGCATCCTGCTTTAGTTACCAAGCTCTCTGCCTGATGCACAGAAGGCTGCCTTAATGCCTGAAATTCTGACTTCCTCTACTCGTGCAGTCAACGTGTTACTATGAATGGAACCCTTTCTCAGTGGAGGCTGGAGTTCCCCAAGGCAGTGTTTTGATCACGGTCGTGTTCCACGTCTATAGAAATGAGCTCTTTGATGCTCTAGAAAACCCTCTCTTCCTTTAAGCAGACAACTCCACATTGTGTTGTACAGAGTTCCCATCCCTCTGCTGAGCAGACAGAAGCTTACTCCCTCTGTTGATCTGAAAATAATTCAATTCTGGTCTGACAAATGGAACATGTCCTTCAATCATGGAAAATCTCACAGTCGCACCTCTTCATTCCGGAATGATTGTCAAAACAAACTCCCCCTATCTATTTCCTTGGTCATCCACTGGAAGAGCTCCAGTCTCAAACCTCTAGACCTCACCATCAGCCATGACCTTTCCTGGGTTGTTCACATAGCAAAGCTGGCCTCTAAAGCCAGTTGCAGATTGGGTATCTTCTGTCGATCCGTCTTTCCTTGGAAAATCAGAGCTACTCTCAGTCAATCTACAAGGCCTTTGTCCACAGCAGAATCGAGTACTGCTCTCTTCTATGGGCTGGTGCCCCAGCATCACATCTGTTTCTCCTGGATTCTGTGGAATCTGAAGCTCTCAACATGATTGGAATCTCCCATGATGAGGCCGAAGCACAGGGTCTGTTGCTTTAACATCGCAGGTAGGTCGTGGCCTCTCTCAGTGATGTCGTGCCAAATTATGAGGTACCAGAGCCCTGCAAAAATGTCAGCCGTGATGTCATTTCCAGATCTACCGTCACATCAAGTTTTAACACGACACGAACCATGTGAGTCCACAAAATGAGGGATAAATGAAAGAACAGTGTTACAGAAATGGCCCTTATTGGACTACTAAATATAGAATTAGCTCAGATCCCCCATTAAATGCATGTTTAGCTAGGTTGTATGGTCAAATGGACGTTACATGTGTGTTGGGAGGTCTAAGAGGCTGTTTTGTTGTTCGTACAGTGGTGGTGTGCCAAGGGCTCCCTCTTCTTCCTTCCCTCTACGGACGATAGGCCCCGCCCAGTCGGCTGAGAGGGTGTGGCCAAAAAGAGGAAGTGAAGCGAAGGGGAGGAGTTTGTCGGCTTCGCAGAGAGAGGCGTGCTCATGTGTAAAAGGAGCGAACGAGATAGAAAAGGAGTTCTCAGTTTGGAAAACAGTCGGGTTTTCGAGAGGGTGTTCGTGTGTCGAAGGAGCGAACGAAAGAGAAACGAGAGACAAAAGGAGTTCTCAGTTTGGAAAACGGTCGGGTTTTCAAGGCGTGCTCGTGGCTTTAAAGCGAGCGAACGAAGGAGGCACAGTGTTGGATCTGCTGGGAGAGACTTTGAGAGGCGAGCGTGGAAAAGGAAAGAAAAGGTGATTCGACAGAGAGAGAAACTGAGAGGATGGAGTTGGGAAGTCAGGCTTTGAGGCGGGAAGGCAGGAGAGGAGATGACGGAGCCTCTGACCATCCCTGCTCACACCAACGGCTCGACACATTTGCCAATCCGCTTGGCGGAGCCCGGCACCTCGATTTGGGACTTGTCTGGTGAAGAGGCCAGGCCTGGATTTGTATGCTGGACCTTGAGAGAAATCAGCTGAGGCCCATCGTCAACCTTACGCGGGGTTAGAGCGCGTGGAGACTGCATGCAGTGCGGAAAGGAAAGATGCGGCGCCACCATCTTGCCACGCGGCGCGTTCGAGCTGGGGCTCGTATTCGTGGACATCCGCCTATTGCAAGCGACATTCGTGCTTTTGACACTGGCCTCTCGTCCATGAGACATCACCAAGTACTCTGTCTTGCATGCATGCTGTCTGTCTTTGTCTGCACATGTTGTACAAGGCATATCTCGGTAGGGACCCCCTCAAAACCTGTAGTCCCTAGTTCCCTAGTTAAGAATGGGTTAAAGATTGTTAATAAAAGCATTGTCGTGAATTTTGCTTGTGCTGTGTTCCCCGATGTTCCCCAATAAATCTGGTTGATTCGGATGAAATTACCGCTATGGATTAATTTGTGTCGCGTTGAGGAACGATCCGTTCAATTGGCATATAAAACCAAAATGGTTACAGACTGGCAGAAAACGCTCGGCATCTGACACAACCAGTCTGTAACCGGGGTTCTATTTCCCCATCTGGTAAGGTACAAGGATTACGTTGGAGCAGTGAAGGTATGGTGATGACTATATAGAAGAATTGCAAATTGAATTGGACGAGGCATGGTGGCACACAGACGAGGTTCATGAGGATTATGTGCACAGGGAGTCACAACAATTGGCCGATGTGCAGGAGTGAGTTCGGGGGCTGGAGGAGGACTTCGCCAACACAGGCGTGGAACTACGTGTAGAATGCATTAAAGTCGAGCGGATTACCCATGATTTGATGGGAAAGTTAAGACAGGTCGAGGAACTACAGGAAGAAATGAGGAAAGTAGAGGGGAGTACCCATAAGTTGGAACAAGAGAAGAGCGAACTGAACAAAACAATAGAGGAGGAGCAAATTAGTAATTCTCGGGATAGGAAGAACTTGGAGGAAGAATGGGAAAAAAGCTAGAAAAGGAAAAATGTGAACACGATTTAGAATTGAAACATCTGAAGAAAGAGGTAAGATCAGGCAGTCAGATAAGAGAAAGCCTAGAACGGAAGATAAAAAGAGAAGAGGAACATCTGGAGGAAAGGAAGGAAGAATTGTTGCAAAAGTCAAGAAAGTTCGAAGAACTACAGTGAGAAATGAAGGAAGTAGAGTGGAGTACCCATGAGTTGGAACAAGAAAAGGGCAAACTGAACAAAAGATTAGAGGAAGAGCAAATTAGTAATTCCCAGGATAGAGAGAACTTGGAAGAAGAATGGAAAACAAAGCTGGAAAAGGAAAAACGGGAACACGATTTGGAATTGCAACAACTGAAGGAAAAGGTAAGAACAGGCAATCAGATAAGAGAAAGCCTAGAACAGAAGATAAAAATAGGAGAGAAATATCTGGAACAGGAGATGGAAAGAGGAGAGAAAAATATGAGGAAAAGGAGGGAAGAATTGTTGGAAAAGTCAGCACAGTTTCAGAAATCAGAGTGCAGGGGAAATGAACTGGCACGTGAACTGGAAATTAGCAAGGAATACGGTAAGAGAATGGACGAAATGAAGGAGGAAGCATGCAAAAGAGGTGAGAAGATGGGAAAGGAATTAGAAAAAAAAGCTTCTGAGTTACGGAAACACCAAAACAAAGAGACGGAATTACAAAACGAGCTGCGGATGTTAAGAGAGGAAAGAAAGAGAACGGAGAATGAAACGTTAAGGAGCCACACTGCAGATTGAACAGTTAGAAGCCAAGGCCAGATTTTAAAAAATGAGGTGCAAGAAAGAGTAGTGAAGGAACAACTAATGAGACAGGAAAAGGAAATCAGCCAATTGAAGGACACGATGAGATTGGAGAATGAAGAACAAGAGAGACAGTGGGATAGAAAACAAAAAGAACATGGATTTGAAATTGAACAACTAAAGGAGAAAGCAAGGTTGAGGTATGCAGAGATAATGAAAGAACAACGAATGAAACAGGAAAAGGAAATCGGCCAATTGAAGGAAACGACGAGATTGGAGAAGGAAGAACAAGAGAGACGGTGGGATGGAAAACAAAAAGAAAACGAATTTGAAACTGACCAGCTAAAGAAGAGAGCAAGGTTGGAGTACATGGAGATGGAAAAACTCCGGAAAGATAACGAAAAAGGCTCGGAGAGGAAGAAGGACTCAAATGGGAAGGAAAATGGAGCCAGGAAGTAGAACAGCACAATAATGTGGGATGTGTGATATCACCAGAGGGAGTAATGTTAGTGGTGCGGAACTTGATTGACATCACTCGTCGGATGACACCACAATTAGAGCAAACCCTGGTGATTGAGACATTGAGGGAGCATGCGGGGTTGTTGACGAGTGAGATACATTTTGAGCAGGTCCAGCATGTGGAGCTGACAGCCCCAGAGGAGTATGGTGAACCAATGATGAGTAACCTGCTGGAGAGAAGCGACCGGCCAGAGGTGACTCTGGAACAAAGCAGGTACGTGGGTACATGCATACATGGTGCGGATGATGAGCTTAAGGTAGAAATTGAATTTTATGTTAACAAAGAGACTCTGTGCGATGGGGTGCACGTATGCGTGCCCCCTGAATGTGTGTGTGGAGTGCCTGTGAATGAATGCTGTGAGCCCACACTCCAGACGACAGCACAGGTATGTGCTGCCGAGGCTGAAACGTGTGTGGGTACTCACCTGGCGGTCGAGAATGTAGCCCTGGAGTGCGGGGCAGTTGGTCAGTACACAGGCAAGGTTGAAGGTGTGGAATGTCAACACATAACCTTGTAATGTATGCAGCCTGCTGTGTGTGGGAGTCCTGAGCATGGAATGAGTGGTGACATACGAAATAGGTTTGAGGTGTAAGGGGAAATAGAAATGCCACCAGGACAGAATTTGAGCCAGGGGACGCAAGCCATAATGGACAGATCCGCATGGGTTCTTACAGAGTTGGATGTGCTGCATGCAGGAGCAGGCTGTAGAAATTGGATTTTAATTTCTCTAGCAGCCTCACAGGAACTTTGGGGGAGAGCGCAGATGAGTGGCAGGCGGCATTGGCGTGTGTCACTTGGTCTTTAGACCTTTCTGAGCACATGGGTGGTTTGGCTAGCTGAGTGGGGTTTATCTGTCTTCAGGGAGTTATGGAGAAGAGGGGGAAGCCATTCCACTGATTGGGATTTACCTGATTTCCGTGAACCCTGGAGAAGAGGGGGAGGCCACTCCACCGATTGGGGTTTGCCTGACTTCCGCAAACCCTGGAGAAAAGGAGGGGGTGGACCACAACCCCCATTGAGGTGTGACCCCCTTGAGCCATGGCGGAAAGGCGGCGGGGTCATGTTATGGGAAATAAGGGATTCGTTCCCTCACTCCCCTTCCGATGAGTCAAAGGAGCAGGCCATATTGAGATGTGAAAATCTTGATTGAGAGTTGTACCGAAAGTGATTGCAAATTGAGAGATGACAAGGCATAAGAGTGGCACGGGTAGATTTGGGAGATTATTGGAAAGAGTGGTAGAGACATTACAGGCAGCGCGTTAAACGCACATGAAACAAGGGGATGACAAAGGGTGGCTTGTTTGAGGAAGGATTGAAATGCCTGGTGGAACCATGCAGAGGTTCATGAGGCTGGTGAAGAGATTTTGATGTTTCGTTTAAATTGTTGGAAATAAATGATTAGGGCAGTATGGAGGAGGCCAGCGGACGACGGACGTAGTGACAAATTCATTGGGGTTAGATGAAAAAGTGTACTGGTTAAATTTGATGACCAAGTGCGATCCGAGGGATTGGTGTGTTTTTGTTTTCACATAAACGTGAAAGGTGTTGGATGGTTTTGTGGGTTGGGTGTGCGGCACTGTGGAATGAATGACTAAAGTGTTTGGGTGAATGGCGTGGTTGTGCAGATGAGGAGAGAGAGTGCAAGCAACGTACCCTGTCGGTAGGAGTCTCTTAACCAAGTTAGTGTAGGCTCGGGGGACTTAGACGATTTGACATGGATTCTAGACACTGTTCCATTGTGCAGGCGGACTGCGAGGGGTAGGTGCAGGCCAAGGTATGGGGATACAGGTTGGTGGTGTGACATGGTATGGGAAGTTGGTGAGTCGGGAAATAGGGCAGCAGGGCTTTGGGGGTTCCTAGCAGGTGAAGGCTGTCAGAGGTGCCAGGAGAGTACCGTAGGGTTCAGTGCCAGGAGAGCACGGTCGGTTCAGTGCCAGGAGAGCACGGTCGGTTTAGTGCCAGGAGAGCACAGTGTAGGTGCTATGAGAGCACAGTGAAGGTGCTATGAGAGCACAGCATGGGTGCTATGAGAGCACAGTATGGCTGCTATGAGAGCACAGTATAGGTGCTATGAGGGCACAGTATGGGGGCTAGAGAGAGCCACCCCTTAGGTAGGAGCGCCAGAAGCACGCTCAGGTGAACCCCGAGGTCGCTGGGTGTCCTCTACCCCCGATTGGAAGCAGGCAAAGAGGCCTAGTAGTAGTCACACTCCCCAGCCAGCGAGTTATGCCTGGCACCACCACATGGAAAAAGACAAATAAGGGCCTTGCCCAGGTTTAATAGAATGGAACAGTGTGCCAGGTCGGGAAAAATGGGTCATTAGGATCATTCTAGCCATAGCAGGGTTTGTTGCATTGTCTAGAGCTAAAAGTGAATGGTTAGGTTCGATGGACTATCCTCCGCACCATTCATGTGTGACACCTGGTACGAGTAGTGTTGATGGGAGAAATTGTTGGCAAGGGCCAGGCTGGGTCACCCTCTCCAAGTGCCAGAGAGGCCACCAGTATGTCATGAGCACACAACCACGAAGATAACAGCTGAGTAAGAAACACACCGTCCTGTCTGTAAAAGAAAAAAAAAGGAGACCTTAACCAAAACAAGTCAGGCAAGGAAGGTTAAGGGTACACTCCATCTCACCTGGTCTGAGGTCATCACACCCATTTGCGTCCTCAAGAACACCTTCAAACTGCATTTGTTTACCATCGATATCACTGTGCCACCAATGCTGTGTCACCTGCTGTCCAATGCAGGGCTTGTTGCCTGCTGCTGCTTGTGAGTCGGCCATATGGGCCGAAGCATTTTTGTGGGCCATTGAGGCCAAAGTGTTTTTTGGGCTGTTGCGGCCGAAGATTCATGCCATTCCGTGGGCTCAGTGGGCCGAAGAACTCTTTGTGAGATTAGGCCACTGGGCCGACTGAACTCACCTGGTGAGAGGCCAATAAGGCCACGAAGTTAGGAAACCCTCAGGGGTGAATGGGCGATACTGCCGGGAGGGGGCATGAAGGAGCGAACACGTGAAAGAAATTTGAACCTTTCAATGTCCTGCTCCTATGCCAATATTGGTGTTAAACGTAAAATTGAATGCCCTCCCATTCAAATCCATCATTAGAATGTTAAGTAGTGTGCATAGAGTGTGAATTTGTTTGTTAGATTGGTGACCCGACACACTAGGATAGGGACATGCCTATCTTACTGTGACACTGGTTTTTGGAGTTAACTGCTTCCCATGTTGTGGGTTAGAGTAAATAGGAGATCTGTGCTGTATGTTAGACAGGGCCATTGTCATGGGCTACCCCAGATGGAGGCTCGGGAGAGCCTCGGGAGAAAGGTGGGGTAGTGTTACAGAAATGGCCCTTATTGGACTACTAAATATCGGATAAGCTCAGATCCCCCATTAAATGCATGTTTAACTCGGTTGTATGGTAAAATGGACGTTACATGTGTGTCGGGAGGTGTAAGAGGCTGTTTTATTGTTCGTACAGTGGTGGTGTGCCAAGGACTCCCTCTTCTTCCTCCCCTCTACGGACAATAGGCCCCGCCCAGTTGGCTGAGAGGGTGTGGCCAAAAAGAGGAAGTGAAGCGAAGGGGAGGAGTTTGTCGGCTTCGCAGAGAGAGGTGTGCTCGTGTGTAAAAGGAGCGAACGGAAGAGAAACGAGAGAGAAAAGGAGTTCTCAGTTTGGAAAACGGTCGGGTTTTTGAGGCACGCTCGTGGCTTCGAAGCGAGCAAACGAAGGAGGCACAGTGTTGGATCTGCTGGGAGAGACGCTGAACCTGCCTGCACGTCGAGGATTCTGCCGTGAGAGAGACGGCAGCCGGCTTTGAGAGGCGAGCGTGGAAAAGGAAAGAAAAGGTGATTTGACAAAGAGAGAAACTGAGAGGACAGAGTTGGGAAGTGGGGCTTCGAGGCGGGATGGCAGGAGAGGAGACGACGGAGCCTCTGACCGTCCCTGCTCACACCAACTGCTCGACACGTTTGCCGATCCGCTTGCCGGAGTCCGGCACCTCGATTTGGGCCTTGTCTGGTGAAGAGGCCAGGCCTGGATTTGTATGCTGGACCTTGAGAGAAATCAGCTGAGGCCCATCATCGACCTTATGTGGGGTCAGAGCGCGCGGAGACTGCGTGTGGTGCGGAAAGGAAAGAGTGCGGCGTCGCCATCTTGCCACGTGGTGCGTTCGAGCTGGGGCTCGAATCCGTGGACATCCGCCTGTTGCGAGTGACATTCGTGCTTTTGACACTGTCCTCTCGTCCATGAGACATCACCAAGTTCTCTGTCTTGCATGCATGCTGTCTGTCTGTGTCTGCACGTGTTGTGTAAGGCATATCTCGGTAGGGACCCACTCGAAACCTGGAGACCGTAGTTAAGAACGGGTTAAAGATTGTTAATAAAAGCATTGTCGTGAATTTTGCTTGTGCTGTGTTCCCGGATGTTCCCCAATAAATCTGGTTGATGCGGATGAAGTTGCCGCTATGGATTAATTTGTGTCGCGTCGAGGAACGATCCGTTCGATTGGCATATAAAACCAAAATGGTTACAGACTGGCAGAAAACGCTCGGCATCTGACACAACCAGCCTGTAACCGGGGTTCTATTTCCCCAACTGGTAAGGTACAAGGATTACGTTGGTATCGCGATTGAAGACGCGTGACCCGAAGCCTGTGCCAAGCCGGCCGGCGTTATAAACCCCGGAGATGGCGGTGGTGAGGGTGGCGCCAAGAGTCGGGTGAGAATCCCACCACCCCGGATCCGCAACAATATTTTGTAATGATAAACACAAGCTCAACAGTTAACAAATGCACACACATTTAATCTCACAATTCAGAATCCCCTTTTTAGAAAAAGTCAGATTAGTCACTACTCTCTATCCACCATTTCTTCGATAAAACCATGTAATTTAAGACATAAACAAGTTTCGAAACAATATATTTAGTACCACATGGTAAGTGCTGGCAGGATGGTTCAGAGGTATGCATACTTGCCTCCAAGCAGTCTGGCCTGGGTTTGAATCCTGACTCAGCTATAAATTGTCATCCCAGTTTGTCACAGGTTGGGTGATTCATTATTGTGTCTGCTGTTCCTTGAATGAACGTTAAACTGGGCATGCCTTCTGTATAGTATTTTCTTTTTCCCAAATGACATGTGAATGGGGCAGCTTTCATTGGTTCAAACTCGCACATTACGTCACGTCTTATGTCATTACATTCCGTCCCGATTTCCTCTTATTGAATCATGGATGCAACTTCACGATTTTGTCGTGGTTGTGAGGAGGCTATTTTAGTTCGTAATAAGAATAACTAAACTTACTGAAAGTTTCATGTCGTTGTGAACTCCAACTCCAAAAGTTTTCAGTTGCCTATAACCTGTAATAATAATAATACCATTCCTTTTGTGCCATAAATGCGCATTGGGCTGCCAAGGTAGTTTCATTGTAAGAGTACAGTCCTGGACGGGTTGCCACTCCGACACAGGTTACCCTGAGTGGTTATTACCCCAGTCAGTACACTGGTACTCATTTCACCGACCTTGGAAGGATGACAGGCTGTCAACCTCACCTGGTATTCATTCAACAGCTGACAGGGACTCAAACTCAGGACCCTTAGGTTCCGAGCCAACCACCTTAATCGCAAAGTCAATACCAGGCTTTCCGAGACCTGTATTGTAATTATATCGCTTCCGAGACCAAGTTTCCAACGTATTGACATATCCAAGCTTTTACCCCGACTTTTTTATCCGTGAAAGCACACAAAACACAATAACTGAACCAATCGTGAGTGTGGGTGTTTTTTCTTTAACTGTTGCGGAGTTAAGCTCCACCTTCGATGCATTGAGGTGCTGGAGCGACGCTCCGGTGCCCTCTGGCAGGACTCTGGTCTCTCGATTTTCTACCTTCTATTCTCCAACAATGCTTCCTCTACTCTCTCAGTCCTCTGACCCTCCCCAGCAACTTCAGGATGCACACAAACTTCAAGTAACCCCCTCCTCGTTAAACTTCCAAAATTTAGGCTGATTGCACAATTCAACTCTTTAATCCCCAACTCCAGGATGCACACGTTCTGCCAGTAACCCTCTCCTTGTTAAACTTCCAAAATCCTGATCGGACACCTCAACTGTTTATTCCTCACTTCTCCCTTTTATGAAACCACCTTCTAGAGGTTGTTCTGTCTCACTCTTTCCCCTTCCCCCCCCCCAGGGCTTCAACGAAGCAGTGCACCACCTTGTCATCTCTTCTCTTGTCATCCCAAATTCTGTTCAATAATCTTTATGACCCCCATTAACCTTTCCTAACCCAATCATCTCACTCGCTAGTTTCAGTGTTGCCTCCCCTCCTCATTTTCTTATTTTGCTGTTTGTTTATTCACTTGATGCTTTTCTCACTGCCAATTCAACCTTGCTCTCCCATGAACCTCACTTCTGTAAATAAAAAAAAACCCACCAGAATGAGCACAAACATTAACTGCAAAAAGAAAGAAAATAGAGAGAGGAAAAGAACAAAAAAAAGTCATAAAGTGAGATTGAGCTGATGAAGAGACTCAGTCATAATGAAGTAATAATTTTTACCAAATGAGGGAAATAATATACTTCCTCCGGCAGCAGATGGACAGCAATTCACATTGACGGGAGTCTGCAGATAAGGCTGTAAAACGTTTTCAAATTATCAGGCTTGTGAGGTTTCTAAACAAAGGCTCTTTCCTCAAGGTCCTCATATACTCATCAATAATAGACTCTAAACGTGATGGTTGAGCATCATGATCTCCACTTATGAGAAAAGAAGAAATGCTCCATTGAACCACAAAAGGGGTTGTAAATACAATAGTACAGTGGCCTGCAAAAGTATTCACCCACCCTCAAAGTTGTCACATTTTGATGCCACCTGAAGCTTATTTCATTGTGTTTTCAAATCAAACTTTACATCTAGTCTTCACAAACTACTCCTCAGTGAGAAAGCAAAAAATGCAGATAAAATGTGAATAAGTTTGATCAACAGAGAAAATTAGATGATTCTCAGTTGCATAAGTATTCAAACCCTTTGCCTAATTAACTCTAAATCATTTCAGGAGTAAATCATTTGTTTGAAAGGCGAGAAAATAAGTGTAATAGGTTTCACCTGTATGTAATCAGTGGTTTAACATAAAAAGTAAGCTCCTCCACTTATCTAAGGAGGTTTAAGGTGCAACTCACTTGATCAACCAACAAGATAAACAGGAAGACCAAGGAGCTTACCAAAGAAGTCAGACATAAAGTGGTGTTGAAGCACCGTTCAGGAGAGGGTTATATGAAGATTTCAAAGTCACTCATTATCCTTTTGAGTACAGTGAAATCCATCATGAAGAAGTAGAAGACGTATCTTTCCACCCAGAGTCCACCCAGATCACATCACCCATTCAAACTCAGCAGCCGAACATGCCGGAGATTGGTTAAGGATGTCACTGTAAACCCAGCAATGACTCTGAAAGATCTGCAAGGCTCGATGTTGGAGATGGGGGTCATTTTTCATCAATCAAGAATATCCCATTCCTTTGACAAAGCTGGCCTCGATGGACAGGTGGCAAGAAAGAAGCCATTCCTGAGAAAGACTCATCTAAAAGCTCATATGGAGTTCATGGAAAAACATCTTAATGATACCTGCAGGCATGTGGAGAAACCTTTTGTGATCAGACGAAACAAAGTTGAACTTTTTAGTCCAAATACAAAGTGGTACATCTGGCACAAGCCTAACACTGCACATTACCCAGTCAACACCATCCTGACTGTTAAGCATTATGGTGGCAGCATCACGTTAAGGGGCTGATTTTCATCAGCAGAGAATGGCAAGCTTGTCCAGATAGAAGAGACAATTGATAGTGCAAAGTTCAGGAGAATCCTTGATGAAAATCTGCTTGAATCAGCCATGAATCTGAAACTAGATAGGCAATTCACATTTCAGCAGAACAATGACCCGAAGCACAAAACTAACGCCACACTCGAGTGGCTGAATATGAAAAAAAAAGTTTTTGAATTGCCCAATCAAAGTCCTGACATTAACCCAATTGAACGTTTATGGTGAGACTTGAATATTGCAGTCCATCGATGATCCCCATCAAACTTGGAAGAACTAGAGCAATTTTCACGTGAAGAATTCTGACTGGCAGGAACATTTCGGAAGGGAAGATTTCACCATCTCACTGTGCAAAGCTGGTGGAGACGGACCCAAAAAGACTCATAGCAGTCATTGCTGTAAAGGTGCTTCCATCAAGTGCTGATCTAATGTGCTGAATACTTTTGCATCCAGTGAATTTTGATTTGTACATGTTTTTTTTTCAGGTATTCCTGACATTTAACCTTCTTCAACTAAAACAGTGTTTAGTTTGATCTCTTCAGTTGTTAATAAAAAAATTAATTTTGGAAAATTTTTTCGACATCATTGGTAATTCACGTAAATGTACCATTATTGGTTGCGGGTGAATACTTTTGCAAGCCACTGTATAAAAATAACGGCGATCATAATGAAGAAGAAAGATTTTGACCCAATGAAGGACATCGAGGCATCAATCGAGTTAAGGGGTATTCCTAAATTGTTAAATGGGATTGCGAAATATGAAGCGTCTGTAAGTGAATCTAATGTGTAATGTTGTAAAATGCTCATCTGCTGTGTTTGATGAAACTAGATTTAGTTTGTTTGTGTTTCTTCATGCAGTTCAGGTAGATTAACTGAACGCTCATTTCATTTAACATACTCCTCAACAGTCGACAGGAGTTAGGCTTTACAAGCTTTCCTTTTGACCATCTCGAAATGTTTATGTCTGTAACTGCCATTGTACGCCACCAGTTTCCCGATATAGAGCTGATACATTCTGACCAATCTGTATCCCATTCTGTTTGAGTGCAGTATTTTTGTTTCAGAAAGTGACAGAAGAGAATGATATGGAAACTTCTAAAATCCTCAACTGCTGGTGGAGGATTGTGCCAAGGGGAAGAAGGAAACCTGTGCCAGGTATCCTATTATAGATTGTACGTCCACTTCATCTCAATCCAGTTGTCTTATCGCAATGTTCACTGTTTGAGCATCTCTTATAGGTGTCAAAATTGGTTTAAAAATTTTTAGGTTGAAGGATTTTGGGAAATGCTGCTTTATGTTCAGTGCCCATCCCAAAGTTTCCCCCAAAAGGCATTAAGAATCAACCGTAAAGTGTACACAGGTGCTACACAGACCCAGAATGGAACAGCACTCGTGAGAGCACATACTTCCGCCACGCTGAACAGTTTACGTTTCGTATCCCACTGATAGGCCGGATCTGCATCTGCACCTAAACCAAAATCGAATTGGCTCGTTATTGTTATCTACCCAACTCATCCACCAAGTTTTGTCATAATCCGTCCACAACTTTTTGAAATATCATGCTATATATAGTTTTTGGCCCCATGTCTCAATGGCGAAGAATCACATTAAAAATGAAAAAAAAAATCTCGTATCTGGATATTCACAAACATCGAATCAATTCGGCCTTGTGACACACCCAAACTGTCCACCAAGTCTCATCTGAATCTGTCCACAACTTTTTGAGATATCCTGCTCACAGACAAATAGCGGTGAAAACATAACCTCTGTCCACCTTTGGTGGTGGAGGTAATCAAATGGATAACATTCTCCGAAGTAGTTATTAGAGAATTATTTTTGCTGACAATTAAACAGTGGTGTGATAATTCTTGGAGATGAGCTCAGTTTCCAGCATCTTAATATCCAAATTGTTAACATTGTAGCCTCCTTCAGTCAAATTGGCTCCCACCCACATGTACAGTATAGTTACAGCCAGTATTCATCTGATAGGTCCAGCTTACATGATTGCAGCAATATATTTTAGAACAACTGTAATCTCCATCAAAAGTCGAGGAGAGGTGTTGTATCACCAATTATGCAGCTTTCATCGGATAGCATCGTGAAGAAAGCAAGCCAGTTGGCACCAGTGGGTATGCTATCCTTTGAAAAGGATATGAATGCACCTCTCCAAACTCTTCGCATTCCGTAGTGGAAATTAAAGACCCACAATACCTTTCAAAAGGAGTCGGACATCGTGTATCCTTGCAATTGGAGAGTGACTTTTCCAAGATAATTTTTCAGCCACAGAAATGATCCCAAATTGTCGTGTATACCTTGATGCTCCACAAGGATTAAGGAATATATACAGTATATGGTTACTCTTTTCACACTGAACATTCGCATTTTGTACTTATACATAATTGTGTGTGTGTGTGTGTGTGTGTGTGTGTGTGTGTGTGTGTGTGTGTGTGTGTGTGTGTGTGTGTGTGTGTGTGTGTGTGTGTGTGTTTGCATACATATACTTGTATATTATATTTATACAAGGCATTTTTACGCATTGCTTTGCTGACAGGTTTCATCACAAGATGGAATGTGTACTTCACATTCTATTCTATTGACTCTATCATTTGCCCTAGGTCATCTTACATCTGTCAGCTGACATCACTTTCATCAACCATCCTTGCTGCTTATATATGTCACGAGCAAACATCACTTCCGCTTCGCTACGAAACTCAGTGTTGGATGCTTTGGTTTGAACCTCCGCTTAAAATGAATGAAATGAAACATTTTTAAAATTTTGAATTATTCTCACTCAGATTTCAACATCACTGTAATGCATATTATCAAGTTGTTTTAACTTTCTTTATACAAGATGATGATGATTTGTAATACTGCCTACCACTAGGTGGCGGTATGTAATACACATTGACATCGAGAGAATTGGGGTCTTCCCCTGCCAGATATGCGACTCCCTCCCCCAGATATGCCACCCAGACAGAGCCCATACGTGGGGTACCCTTCGGCAACATGCAAAATTTGGTTGGATTTGTTTCAGTAGTTTTTTTTAGTTTTGAAGAATCTCTCAACAAATATATAAGTATACAAATTCAATTTTATAATATAGATATCACTTTCTAACCACTCACTTAGTCACTTACTCATGGTATAAATGTATAGTATTTTCCAGGTGGGCTAGAGTTGAAAATTGATGTATCATAACTCAGTCACAATTCCATAAAAATCATAAAACTGTCCATAAATAAATGAAGCCATGTCCGGGTTGGTTGCAAAGCGGTACGCATGCGCACATGCCGTTTAATGGCTTTTTGCATTTATCAGGTCGGAAAGGCTCTGTTTTGGATTATTATTTCGCCCAACGGCAACCACAACTCCTCATTTATGAGCAATGAAGCAGAAGCAATGCGCTTGTGTGGCAAATGGGCATTGCTGCTCACAGATCATGCAGCTTTGGCTTTATTGGACGTGATTTGTTCCTCACTGCTCCATCAAGTTAGGAGGTATAAAACAGTGTTAAACCGACTAGGTTTGCATGGTCTTAAGTAAATGATTGTGTGGTATGTCATCCTGATGAGCTCATAACAAGATCAAAACCATGGTTGGCAGCTCTACTGTCCTTTCTTGTGACATTTAAATATTCGTTCTTTAAAATAGACTTGAGTATGTTCTGCTGATTCCATGCAGGTCAGAGGCAAAGTGGTACACCTGTGCACATGGCGTTCAATGATGTGTTGAATTTATCAGGTTAGAAGGGCTCTATTTTTGACTCTATTTAGCACATCACCTGTAGGATTGCATCACTCCCCCGACAGTCTCACACGCACACGTGCACCCACACGAAGGTGGATACTTTGAGACATGGGAGGGCTCTATTCCACCTTCTGAAACCTGCATATGGAGAGAACAACCAAGGACACACACAATTACATTTTAGTGAGTAAACTTGTACATGCAATTCTGACAACGCCTCAACAAAAAAGCCTCAGCTTCCCCATCCCAACTGTGTCCCATCCTTGCACCCCTCCCCACCAACCCCAAAGCCTCAACCTCCCCCTTCCAAAGCTGTCCCAACTTTACTCTCACCCTCCACCTACTCATAAAAGCTCATGATGAAGTTCAGCTGGCTTCATCATGAAGCCGGCAAAACGTTGCCTGAGACCGGGTCTGCTCTCGCTTTTTTTTGCTCAAATTAGCAGTCGATCGAGTTTTTTTACTTTTGCTTGGAAGCGCCTTCATATATATATATATATATATATATATATATATATATATATATATATATATATATATATATATATATATATATATATATATATATATATATATATATATATATATATATATATATATATATATATATATATATATATATATATATATCCCTTCCACTAAACTGCACACTTTGCTCTGAGGCAAATTCTCCTATATTTTTGTGCATTTTCACAATGATGTACATGTGAGTGCTGCTTCATTACACGTCAAGGACCATTTTAAATGATATAAAACAGTACAGGACCCCGATGCAAACAAACCTGATGGAAGTTCAGGACATCTCCCCTACTGTTCAATCAATAATATAAGCAGGTTGAAATATTTTCTGACAATGACCGTGGGACTGGTTGGTTGGTAATTCATCAGTCCTGTCACCTTTTAAGAAATTTGTTGCCTGCTGCCTTGATTTAGAATCATGTTGGCTGCCTTCCATATGCACTTGAGGCTGCCAACCGAGAAACATCTTGAATAGACATGAAAATCTATCCTAACAGAGCACGTGATGAACTGCTCAACAATGAGCGCCTGTATAGAGTTATCCTTCCCAGCCACCCAGCCTGTTCTGTGATGTATGGGCCGCATATCGTAAAGCTCATTTAATTTATTCGGAAACAATGAAATGTTCTTCAGCATATCCAAAATTTATCTGGAGAAGCTCTACATGGTGAGCCACATTTTGGTGCATCGACTCCTCGTAAAGATGTCGCCTCTGCGCTTTTGCTTGCTCACTGGAAGCATAAACAAAGCCTTGCTGACTCCTCTCGGTCACGCCATTATCAGGCACAGTGTGTTTATAACACCGCCACGGTGCGAAGAAAACGTGACCGGTGCAATTAGCCTGCAAGGGAAGATAAAGGTCTATTTAGTGCCTATGAGTGCCTTGGTAACACAATCAAGGGACCGTTCTTGCAAGCACTTGATTAAGGCCGTCTGAGTACTGCTGGGGCCGACGGGTCAGGCTCGGTGCCGACCCGCTCCATAACCCCTGAAGCATGTCGGGGCGAGCTCTCCATTATGTGGCCCCAGGGCTTCCTCACACATGAACTGGACTGCAGGCCCTGTGGGTTAGTCATTTTTTGTTTTTGAATTTCTTGATCACCTGGATCGGTAAGCACGACGTCTTGAGAACACCACTAGGTGAACCTGACCCTGTCTGCCTGATGATGTAAGCACCATTGTTGTCACATGATACACAATAAAATATGTATTCTGTGCTCACTTCCACATCCGACTCTGTTCCTGGCTCTAAATCCAGACAAGGATCTACATTTTTAATGTCTAAATGACCTTGGTTTTACGTAGCTTCCTTTCTTTTGAAGTCTCCGCACAACGGAATTTATTATTTTATTTAAATGAACAACAGTTAACTGAGCTGTAAGAGAAGGAAGGGATAAGTTTAGTTTTATTAAGTAGTTTCACCGCAACGTGTTGTACATGGTAAACGATCTGGTGGGAAAGGTAATCTTTTGAATGTTTTGACAGTGTGGGCACTGTTGGTTGAATTGTACTCCACCCCACCCCCGCCCCCCACCACGCCAACCACACACAATCTCTGCAGGGGATTCTACTCACCCCCCCCCTCCAACCACACACCCCTCCGTTTTAAAATACTGTATCTACCCCTGGGGAATCACCAATTAACTGGGTTTGCTGCATCATGACCAAGCAGTGGATCGATAAAAAGTTTTCTCCATTATGTATTTGTAAACTTGTTCTCGAGAGATTATGGTGGAGTTTTTTAATATATTTTTTTAAACACCTCAATGTGCAAGGCTAAGTAGATTTGTGAACAAACTCGTTTTCAGACAGCTGAGCATGACATAAAGTTGGTAAAACCCTCACAAAAACTTGTGAGATTTCCGCTTCATTTTCAGGATCTGTGAGAAATCTTAGGGAAGACCTTTATATGGGACTAGAAAATACAATCCGTCACTTCGCTGATGGGAATATTCCGGCAGATAAGTGAAATATTTGGGGGAATTGTGCTTTTGATGATACAAGCATGAACTTTGGCACACTGTTAGATCGAGGAAGATATCTAGGTCTCAGGCCATCGCAGAATTGTCCTGTCGCCAAACTGGCGGCCATTTTCCAAAATGGCCACCACCGGTTGTTATTTTACCAGTTTCTCAGGTTCTGGACCAGCTCGGATATTGATTCTGGTGGCTAATCGTACATTTTCAAGGATGAGGAATGCAGTGGTACTATTTGTAATATGCTAGCAATTATCAAACTACATATATCTCGCATTCAGGGAATTAAATAATAGTAAAACCATCAAATATTAGCGGAGTTTCAGAATCAGCCCATGAGTTGTGTGCTGACCTCATAATTATGTTTATGTGTATTCATATATTTTGCTGCATATTCACACAGAACATCATAATAACGTCACAATGATAATGTATGTTGTAAGTACAGCTTTTGTGTACTTGTGTACACCTAGTAACAACGCCGAATCTGTATGCTTTCAGTTGACCTGGACTGTGACTGTGGTGGCAGCCAACATATTTTCCTGGACATTTCAGCTTATGGTAGAGTGGTGGTGGTATAACTAGTACATACTGTTCTCATATTATAACTAGTAGATACTGTTCTAAAGTAGCATAGTGCATAGGGACAATGGCCAAGCTATACAAGGTGGTGGACCCTGATGAGCCGAGCTCATCAGGTAAACAGTGCCCGACCACAGACTGGAACAAATGTGTTCTGTGCCAGGAAGATACAGATGAGATGCTGACATGTCCATATAATTCAGCACGTGGCACAGATGGGGCAGGATACAAGACCATAGCTGAGCATCTTGTAGCATTCGACAAGATCAGTTGCCTGCCAAGAACACTAAAACTGTCACAACTGGATGAAGGTCAGGGCATCGAGGCAGCATTCTGGGTTCACAAAGCCAAATGGCATGACTCCTGCAGACTGCAGTATAACAAAACAAAACTTCAGAGGGCTGAAAAGAGGAAAACACACCACGATGATGACCCAGAAACCCACAAGGTCACCTGTCAGAGCATTGAACGTGAAACTCATTCAACAGAGACATGCTTCTTCTGTGGCAAATCTGCAGCAAGAGATGCTTTGCGGAATGCATCAACATTCGAACTTGACATTCGTGTGAGGCAGTGTGCCCTCAAACTACAGGACAAACACCTCCTATCCAAACTCGGTGTTGGAGATCTCATTGCCCAAGAGGCTAAGTACCATGCTCAGTGTCTTGCCTCTCTGTACAATAAAGCGAGGGACACAAAGGCACAAGAATCTAATGTAGACACTGTTAACCATTGAATTGCATTCGCTGGACTTGTCGCCTATATTGAGGAAGTGCGCATGGACAATATGGTTGCACCAGTGTTCAAGCTAACAGACTTGGTGAATCTGTACAGTACCAGGCTGGAACAGCTGGGGACACACGTGACGGGGCGTGTACAGTCCACTAAACTCAAGAACAGAATACTGGGTTACTTCCCAGACATGGACGCTCACAAGCAAGGTCATGATGTGGTGCTCGTGTGCAATGAGGATGTCGGTGCTGCATTAGGGAAAGCATGTGAGCACGATGCTGACAATGATGCAGTTCATCGAGCCAGAGCTTTGATCATCTAGCCTTTGATGACATCACTAGAGCCTTCTGTGCCTTGGCTGCCACTCCAAACACCATAGACAACTGGATGGAGTCTCTGGAGCGATTCGTGGTATTGCTCTGTGACCGCACTAGCAGCCTGGAATCAATCAATCAGGCACGCAATCAGCTGTTCACCCAGA
>NC_140972.1:62650213-62657213 GCF_056783735.1 Eptatretus burgeri | reverse complement strand
CACCATCCGACAAAGAACTACATCGATAGGTTTAGATCCCAAAGAGTGATAGCAACTCCAAAAGTCTCCAAAATATAAATAAATAAAATAATAATAATAATAAATAAATAAATAAATAAATAAATAAAAGCCCCCAAAAAGTTTCAAGTGTCCAACATAAACCCAACTTTCCAAGTCTTCAAGGTATAACCACATTCCCGTTGAGTTTCCAAGATATGTATCACATTGTGAGTTATCAATCCAGAACCCACATTTCAAGTATTCAAAGTAAAACCAACTTACAAAGTCTCTTAAGGATAACTCATTTACTGATTTTTTCAAAATTTGTGAGTCTCCAAGGTAGGACCCATATTTAGAACCATCTTGGCAGAACCCTTTTCCTGAGTCTCCAAGGTAGTTATTTAAACCATCAAGGCAGAACTCATTTACTGATTTTTTCAAAATTTGTGAGTCTCCAAGGTAGGCCCCATATTTAGAACCATCTTGGCAGAACCCTTTTCCTGAGTCTCCAAGGTAGTTATTTAAACCATCAAGGCAGAACTCATTTACTGATTTTTTCAAAATTTGTGAGTCTCCAAGGTAGGCCCCATATTTAGAACCATCTTGGCAGAACCCTTTTCCTGAGTCTCCAAGGTAGTTATTTAAACCATCAAGGCAGAACTCATTTACTGATTTTTCAAAATTTGTGAGTCTCCAAGGTAAAACTTGTATTCTGGCTCATCAAGGTATAACTTGTTCAGTGGGTATTGTCTTGATAACTCACAATGAGTACTATTGCTGTAAAACTCTTTTTCAGGATTTTGCTGGTCTCCAAGGTATAACTCTTTGGTTGGGTCATCAAGGACGAACTCGTTCTGTGGGTCTTGGTCGCTCATAAGGTCTTCAACCAAGCCAACAATTTCGCCCCAAGTTGTAGCAAAAGCAGTATTTTCATTTCGTATTTCAGACACAATTTCCTGTGAGAGAAAATAATAATGTATTAATTAAGTTATTTAATTATTAAATGAGTATGCTTCAATCAAAGTTTGAAAATAGGAAAATAAAAAATCTTACCTCAATAGATAAGAGGTTTGAATCCAGTTCATCAACTTGAAGGTTTAGTTCCATAGAAGACAGAGAGTTCCAAGGAACACCAAAGTCATCCCACTCAAGGTCTTGGTCGCTCATAAGGTCTTCAACCAAGCCAACAATTTCCCCCAAGTTGTAGCAAAAGCAGTATTTTCATTTCGTATTTCAGACACAATTTCCTGTGAGAGAAAATAATAATGTATTAATTAAGTTATTTAATTATTAAATGAGTATGCTTCAATCAAAGTTTGAAAATAGGAAAATAAAAAATCTTACCTCAATAGATAAGAGGTTTGAATCCAGTTCATCAACTTGAAGGTTTAGTTCCATAGAAGACAGACAGTTCGAGACAAGCACACAGAACACCATTGCCAGCAAAAACAAATGTTTAAAATGGAGCCTGGGTTTGAAGCTTTTATAGAGAAAGACTGGTGGGTGTGGTTTCCTTTGGAAATTCCCTGGGCAAGCCTAGGCAAGCCTTCATTGGGAAATTTTTCAAAACCATAACATCCTGTAATTTTCTAGTGATTTCTTTGTGAGTCAGAGATGAACTGGAAATGATGTAAGAGTGGGCGGGGTTTAGCAAAAGTAGGCGGAGCTTAGGAAAAGTGGGCGTGGCTTAGAAAAAATACCTTATGAAAAGTGGGCGGGGCTTAGGAAAAGTGGGCGTGGCTTAGAAAAAATACCTTATGAAAAGTGGGCGGAGCTTAGCAAAAGTGGGCGGGGCTTAGGAAAAGTGGGCGTGGCTTAGAAAAAATACCTCATGAAAAGTGGGCGGAGCTTAGCAAAAGTGGGTGGGGCTTAGGAAAAGTGGGCGTGGCTTAGAAAAATACCTTATGAAAAGTGGGCGGAGCTTAGCAAAAGTGGGCGGGGCTTAGCAAAAGTGGGCGGGGCTTAAAGAAAAGTGGGCGGGGCTTATTGAATACCTTGTGGAAAGTGGGCGGGGCTTAACGAAAAGTGGGCGGGGCTTAACAAAAAATAACCTGTGGCTCAGGAGGTGGTCAAACAAGAGCATTAAGAGAAGTTTATCATTTCGTAATGGCACAAATGGGGTATCTTAAAAAATATAAAGATTCAAATGTTTTGTTTGTCAATATTTTAGATGGGGATTATTGTGCAAAGAAAATTAAACTATTGAAGGAATTTGAGAATGAACAAATCTTTATAGGTTCAATGAGTGAGCTGTTCAACCCCCAGGTGTTCAATTCAATGAGGTTCAACCTCCAAGTTAAAAGGGGAGACAAATAAATATACCTTGGGATAAAAAGGGGATTTATTTTTAAGGAAAAAAAATATAAATCGCTGAAAATCCCCCATTCATTTACATGGGGAAAAGTGAGCCAGAATCAGTATTCTTACCCTACTCAAGTGGATGTGGAAAAACCTGCTTACTTTTAAAGATGCTCTTCACTCCCAACTTTTTAGATTATGATAATTTAATAATTTTCACAAAGTCGAGTTTTCAACCCGAGTATCAACTACTCTCACAAGGTTTTAATGCTGGTCTTCAAAAAGAAGATATAATCGGTTTATTTAAACGTCAAAAAAACCTAAATGATTATAACATTGAAGATATAATTTAACTATTTTGTGATACACAGAGATGTAAAAAGAAATCAAATCCTATAACTTGTATTCTTAGTGATAATACGGATGATATACCGTCTCCCCAAGATTTGGATAAATCAAAAAAGAACCTCGTTATCTTTGATGATTGTGTTAATGAAAGAAACCAAACGGTAATGGACAGTTACTACACAAGAGGGAGACATTCTTCTTGTAATTGTATTTATCTTAGTCAATCGTACTTTCAACTTCCTCGTCGTTCCATCAGAAACAATGCTAATACTTTTATTTTATTCAAGTTAAATTCAATAGATATCAATAATTTTTGGAGAGATAATTGTTCTACATTATGTAGTAAAAAGAAATTTGAGGATTACATGAAGCACACGACTGAAAAATATAAATATATTGTTGTGAAACAAGATGAGATATTAAGGGATATATTTTTTGTTTTATAAACAATTACATATATAAATGACAACTATTATTGTAAATCTTGTGGGTAAATCTGCTTCTGGAAAAAACTTTCATAAATCAAGGTTCTTGTGTAGTACAAATGAGAATATTGTAAATTTACTTGAAAAACACCCCATGATACGCATTGTATCAACAACAACTAGAGCAATAAGACCTGGAGATATAATTGGTCATTTAAAATTAACCTCGAAGACCTGGAACAATTAAATCAGTCTCGTAAGGAAGAATATTATCCACTTGGGATCGAGAATGAGTTTTGTGGGGCCACGATTAGTAAACAACAAATAAAATAATTTCATAAGGGTAAATATAATAATGGTTTTGCCCTTGTTTATCTCATGGAAACAGAAAAAACAGGATTATATATAATAAGTAAGGAAATACAAAATGATTTAACTATGGGAAGATGGGGAGGTGTTTCGTGCCATAATATT
Source organism: Eptatretus burgeri (assembly GCF_056783735.1). Lineage (NCBI taxonomy): Eukaryota > Metazoa > Chordata > Myxini > Myxiniformes > Myxinidae > Eptatretus > Eptatretus burgeri. The sequence goes on along the minus strand of NC_140972.1, from coordinate 62,653,668 downwards.
ATTCTAACATATATTTCTAATGCATAAATGACAGCAAGAAGGCTTCAAGAAAATTATCATTTCTGTGTCCAAGCATACCTTCAAGAAAAGGGTATTCGGTATTTTAATAAATATGTTCTACAACATAAGAATGAGGTATTTTCAATAAAAGATTGGCATTATGCTGATGTTGATAAACCGACAACTTTAGATTTAATGAAAATGTTAAATAATGAAAAAATTATAAAGTTAAGAAAAGGTAAGGCTCTTTTAGAAATTCAAAAGAAATTTTATTGGTTTCCTGTTGTAAAAAAAATTATTTTGGATACAGGAATAACAAGAAATCCTGATGAATATATGTATGATATTCTATGGGGTGTAAGCGATTCAAGGATAACAAGGGATGAGGAAGGAGTTGAAGAAGAGAGGGAAGAGGAGGAAAAGGAGAAGAGAGAGAAGGAGGAGAGGGAGAAGAAAGAGAAGGAGGAGAGAGAGAGAAGGAGAGGGAGAAGGAGAGGGAGGAAAGAGCGAGACAAAATAAATATCAAAATATGGAAACCAGTGAGATTAAAAAAAGATTGGTGGTATTACAGAAAATAACTCAACCCACCGAGGAGGAAAACAAAGAATTGACAAGTCTATTTGCAATACTTTCGACAAGAATATTGACATCGACAAGATATTCATTTTAATTCAAGTTTTTCATTTTTTTTTTTCTTAAATAAATGGAGGAGAGAGTGAAGGCATGTCTAAGGATTCTTTATGTTTTGAAAATTAAGATTCAAATGTGCATGTTGGAAACTAAAAAGGTTTTTGCACTCTGCAGGAATTTTTCACATAAATAAATGAGTTATTGTCTCAAATGTAAAAAGAAAACTAATACTAAAAATATTTCATATATTAAAAGTAAAAATAACAGGGTTATACAAAAAGGTATATGTTCGGTGTGTGGTTCAAAAAAAAATCTATTTATCTCCAAACACAAACGAGGAGGAGATATACAAAAGTTTTTATCAGGAAGTAAATTTACAACTACTGGAATACCAGGGGAATTACATCTTCCAGGGTATTCTTTCTGTGGTCCAGGCACAAACTTGGATAAAAGATTAGATGAGGCAGACAATCCTAAATCCTGGAGTAAACCAATCAATAGAGTTGATGAAGTGTGCATGAGACACGATATTGATTATGGGAATACCACAACGTTGGAAGAAAAGCATGAAGCCGATAGAGAAATGTTGTATAATTTGTCTCTGATACAAAATCCAACCTTGAGAGAAAAAGTTGATCAGTTCATTGTGAAGAAGATGATCAGTGCTAAATTGAAACTTGGACTTGGAAATTCAAAAAACTTATAGGCTCTAATGATGTCATTAAGACTGAAGAGCAATTAGCTGATGAATTACATAAACCAATATTCACAAAGTTTCAGAGAAGGAAAGTTTATTCCAAGGAAGTTGATTATATCTGGTCTGCTGATTTGATTGAACTCAATAATGATAAGGGGTACAAGTATGCTTTAACCGTTATTGATTTGAGGAGTAGATACGTATGGGTTGTACCATGAAAAAACAAAACAGGTTATGCTCTTATGTTAGCCTTTCAACAGATATTTAATAAAAGTAAGAGAAAACCTAAAAAATTCTGGACTGATGAGGGTAGAGAGTTTTATAACAAGACATTTATGAATTTTCTAAAAAATAACAGTATTACATTTTACAGTACCTTTAATAAAGGGAAGGCAGTTGTTGTTGAACGTTTTAATCGTACCTTAAAAGAGAGACTATATAAAAAATTCACACAACTCGGTTCACAACAATGGTCATCTTTTATTCAGGATATTGTGAATAAGTATAATGACACGATTCACACATCAACAAATATGAAACCTTCAGAAACATTTACACAATTAAAATATGAAAAAGAGATTAATGTCAGAAAACCTAAGTTCAAAGTTGGTGATATCGTAAGAATATATAGGTGGAAATCTCATTTTGAAAAGGGTTATATTAAAAGATGGACGAACGAGCTTTTTAAAATTTTTGATGTAATAGATACGGTTCCTTGGACTTATAAAATATATGGTTTGGAAGGGGAAGAGATTTTAGGTTCATTTTATTCACAGGAATTACAAAAGACAAAGATAAATTGAAATTTTTTGACTCCACCCACACAAAACCCACCCACATAAACCCCACACAAACCCCACACAAACCCTGCCCACATAAACCACACCCCACACAAGCTCCACCACATACAAACCCCTCACAAGCTCCACACAAAAACTCCACCACACACAAACCCCTCACAAGCTCCACACAAGCTCCACACACACAAACCCCACACAAGCTCCACCCATATTCATTATATTCACATAATTAGTGATTAGTTAATTAGTTCCCCACACACAACATGTTTATTTAATTAAAAAATTATCCACCCATCCACACAAGCTCCACCCATCCACCCATCTCTCCACCCATCCATTTATCCACACAAACCTCATCCACATAAACCCTGCCCACATAAACCCTGCCCACATAAACCCCTCCCACATAAGCCCTGCCCACATAAACGCCCTCCCACAACCCCGCCCACACAAGCCCCACCCCCTCATCCCCCCTGTGCGCCCCCACCTTTGACCCACCACCTCCCTCATCCCACCCCCTCCCTTCCCCACACACACACATGGGGAGGGGAGGGATGGGATGAGGGGGTGATGGGTCATTGGGGGAGCGCACCTACCCCCCCCCACCCCCAACCCCTCCCTCTCCTTCATGTCTTGATCCTCTTCTTGAAGTTCAAAATCAAGTAATTGTAAACAAAACAAATATAATTTATTAATATTGAAAATATTAAATATTCATTTGCGAGAATGTATAATCTTTCCCAGCAATCTTCTTCAGATGTCTTGTGATTTCGAAACTCAGACACCATATTCTGTTTTGAAACAAAAAGTGGATAATAATTAGGTTTTCTAAAGATAATTACATGGTAATATGAGTAAGCTTGTTGTTGGTTCTAAGTTCAAGCCTCGTTGACCACTGAATTAACACACCAGGAGCCTGTCATCCTTTCAAGGCTAATAAAATGAATTCCAGTGTACTGGCAAAACCGCGTCCAAACTAATGATGCAACCAACATAAGACGACATTCTAAAGAGAGAGTGATATTAATAATAATTCAGAAACATTTACCTCCAGAAAATCATGTGTTGTACAAGATTGCTTCAACAGCTGATGTTGTGTGATAGTGCTGAAAAAAAAATAAAATAATAAGTCAAGGGTATAGATGGAGAGACAGACAGAGAGAGGTAGGTAGAAAGACAGACAGAGAGATACAAACAGACAGGGAAAGCAACACACACACACGCACACACACACACATATATATATATATATATATATATATATATATATATATATATATATATATATATATATATATATATATATATATATATATATATATATATA
>NC_140972.1:62610213-62642713 GCF_056783735.1 Eptatretus burgeri | reverse complement strand
CCATCACTCTGTCAAGCCCCATGGTGCTCATGGGAAGGATTACTCAACGTGTGAGTCCACACATTCAGAGTGGTCAATTTCAATGGGAACATCTGTCTTGAGCAAAACAAAGGAACCATTGCTCAAACATATCATCGGTTTGACCATTTTCCCATAATGGCAATCTTGACTTAGATATTTAGGTTGGTGCGTTTATATTTTTGTTCAGTATATATATATATATATATATATATATATATATATATATATATATATATATATATATATATATATATATATATTGTTGCGGATTCGCGCCCGCCGGCATGCTGACGGCCACGTAACTGGAATCGCGGCACGTCGCCCACCGGACGGACAATCCAGTCGTGACCCTCTCGGACTAACGCCGGGAACCAGTCACGGGTGGACCTTTCGGTCTCACCGCGATCGAGCCAATCAGCCCCCGCGTGGGATAGGGTTGCTCGCCAAATTCGACCTACCTAAGTACCCACGCGGAGGGTAGACCGGGCGATCGCACCTCGCCGCAGGTCGACTTCGGACACGGGCCACTTAAGCGACCCGTTCCGTACTATCAGAATAACCGAGCGGTGTTATCGTCGACCTCGACGGTTCGATTAATTATCGGGCGTATTCAGCCCACTACCAACCCTTTACGTGAAGCAAGATGAGGATTCAATGAAGGAAATGACGAAGCGAAGCGGGAAACAGTTCAACACAAAGCACATTTATTCACGACGAACGGAAAGCACACATTCAATTCCACCAAAAGCACACAGAAAAGACACAATGCAATTTACACAAAAAGCAAATGTAAAAGCGAAAACACAATGCAGAGCTAATACCAACTACCGAGCACACGGCAACACTTATACAATTCTACTTCACAGACGGCGCCGACAACACATACCCAAAACCAAGGAAAGAATACCCTCAAGGATGAGGCGGGCCTGAGGCCGAGACCGGGTCGGCCTACCCGTCTGGTGATGATACGCGGAGCGGCGATGGTGCCTCAACTCCGCGGGCCTCGCGGACAGTGTCTGGTAGGGGGTGGGAAAGGGGCCCCCTTGGTCGCACTATCTCAGCACGGGGGGAAACAGGAGGGGGTTGCTGATGCTCGGGGTATAGAGGATTTTTATTATCCCGCGACGAGCGTCTCCACCTCGGCCAGGTCGCGCTGTCGGCCTCCCTGGGGTGCAGCTCCCTGCACGACGCGAGCACCCCCTCGTCTGCCCTCGCCGCCTCTCCACAGCTCCGTCCCCTCCGCTCCGACTCCAACACACGACGCCGACCAGCTCCTTCTTGCCAACTCCACCGCCCGCGAAGTCTTAACTCTCTGTTCCCTCTCGACTCTCCTACTCTCCGGACTGACGAACACGGTCGCTTTTTATCAGCCCCGTAGCTTCGCCCTCGACCCCCTCCCTTCGACCTTTCACCTCGCTCCCCATTGGCCCGAGAAAAAGTGGGCGTGAATGCTTTTTGATCCGTTTTTGAAGCACAAAATCCGTGATTTTGTACACGCTGTTCGGCGCGCGCCCTGCACGAGTCCAACACCGGTACCTACAGGCGGCGCAAGAACGGTGGCGATGCGACGGTTGCGAGGTGTGACGTGAAGGTCGTGGCGGTTGTGGTGAAGCGGCGTTGTGGTTGGTGGTTGATGTTGTGGTTGTGGTGGTAATCATGGCGGTTGGTCCAAAATAAAGATAGCAAAAGAAAAACGGCTATCCTGAAGAGTCGCAGCACGCATAAATGACATGTATTCCCACTAGACAACGGGTTTGGGCCTAACTACACATGTTCTTACCGAGATACCTCACCTAAGGGACCTGAATGGTGGTTTGCGAATTTGGTAACCACAACAATATATATATATATATATATTACACACACACACACAGACGTCGCGCCTTTCATTCTCTGAACACATTTTCTTTGCCCTATTGATCATTGCATTTGCCCAGCTGATCATTGTCATTGTCTTTGTCCTGCTGGTCGGCATAATTCATGTGCATGACGTTGGTGTCATATCATATCTATGGTCAGGTGCTCCTTTAGTTTATTTTTATTATTCCTGAGTGCAAACCTCCTAACTGCTGATCCGCAGTGCAGCGACAATGTGTGATTGCGGCAGACGACACTTGTTGCTCACAGGTCGTGCAGCAAAGTCTGTGATGGAACTCGATCTGTGCCTTGCTGCCTCGTCAAGTTAGGGGGTTTGATTTGTGTTTATGAATGAGCTTCATATGGTAATGAAAAAATGATTTGCAGTATGTTGCCCTGATGCGCTCAAAACAATGGCCAAATGTGGATCGGCGACTGCTTTCATTTATTCGTGACCAGAAGGCATAAATCGCAGTCTTCAACGACAACCATCCTAGTTTGGAGGTGAAGCATCGGCATAATTTATTCGCACAATGTCAGTCATGTCACTTCTCGGGTCAGTGTGCTTCTTTCATTTAATATGGATGTATAGAAACAGATTGCAACTGGAAGCATATTCCAAGCAAGGAACCCCAAAATGCACAACTCACAAACACCCAAAAACTCACAAAACTTTTGAGCAATTGTACATTACCAGGCTGTGCACATCACTTGGTATTTATTTTCATAACTGTTGTATGTACACAGTAATTATAATGTCTCTCTCTGGTGGTGAATGTTTTTGTGTTGCATTGAATTGTCTTTTTGTGCCTTTTATTAGTCCCCGACCAGTTTCACCAGAGGGGACTGACTCTAGGTTTTCTCAGGGCTGCTGAGAGCCACAATGGGCCCTGAGGAAATACTAAGTGTTGGGCCCCCTTCAAAATTTTTTTTCAACAACCTACACAGAGGTTTCATTATTTCCGTCGTCATAAACACATTCCGTGTTTGAGGGATATTGGAGTGTAATTCACTTGTTCCGACATGCATATTCGTTTCACCCATTTCATCCGGATGGGGTGTGACTCACACTCTTGTGTTCATTTAGGTCATCATGTCATTACCGCAATTATATTAATGCAAATTGTTCCCACAGTGGTATATTTTATGAGGGAGGGTGTCACTATCCATTCTGGGGAATCGCTCTGAGTGGCTTGGAGGGAGATACAAAATAAAGCTGCCCCGATGTTTTATCATCACAGTCATTTTTGAAACAAAAAATTGAAGGAATAATAATAGGCTCCTATTAAGTCCAGGCCCCAGGGTGTTTACCCTGCCCACCCCCACCCCCTTCTCGGAACCGCTGGGTTTGGTCTCCATACGTCCGTCCTACCTGTGGTTTTTCAGACCTTTAACATATTCAACTGAAACTTGGAACATGGCTTTATTATGATAAGTGACAGAAAAAGTTTCAGTTTCAGGGCGTTTTGTCAATTTTTCACAGTTATGCCCTTTTTTGACTTGGAAGACATCACATTGATAGGTGACATGTATTGCAAAGCAATTCTCGCTTTTGTCTAGTTGTACGTTGTTTAACTAAAGTTCAACGAGAATTTTGCAAAAATGATGAGCCAAAAAAGAAACTTTTAAGTTTTCGATTTGAATGTGGAATTGCTTCTCTCCCATTGATCATCATAATCATTATCAACATACCATCCTCTTTACACTGATGTTGCTGCTAGCTATCAAATGCAGCCTGTAGTTGCTGGTTGCATAATTTTCTGGGGGCAGGGCTGTGCCGTTGATGCAGTGCTCTCTATTACCAGTACACTGGTACTCATTTCACTGACCTTGGAAGAATGACAAGCTGAATCAACCACACCAGGTTAATGTCAGCAGCTAACAGGGGCTCAAACTTAAGAACCCTAAGATCTTAAGCCAGCCACATTAACTGTTAGGCCAACACCAGCCTTATGGTGCTGCTAAAGCAGTTTATTAACACAAGTTATGCTGGGTGATTTGCCATTGCATTCTTCTCAGTCATTCCAAACAGGAATTTGCAGTGTGACCAGGCTTCTGTCAATAACTCATCTGCTCCTCGTGAAAGAGCTGGGTCAAGATTTGAACCCAGGCTAAACAACTCAGAGATGAGTGTGCATACCTCGAGGTTATCCTGCCAGCACAATTTCCCATTTTTCCTGGTCGCACTAATGAATCCCACTTTTCCCTCCAGCATAATAATGTCTCGTTTCCATGTCATTTTTTCGCTCACACCAACCTTTTAAACCCTGTACATCCGTGTTTGTTTGTTTGTTTTCTCTTGTTTCATCGTCCTTTATATGTCACCCTTCCCTCCTCTTTTATTGAACTCTTCAACAATCCTTGATGTCCATTTGGAAAAAAAAAACCTTTCCTTTTTAAAATGTTTCTCCATTCTTGACCTGTCGTCATTCAGTAAAGGATAGAATGAAATGAAAAAAAAAAGCATCTCATTACACAACTCTATGTATGACACATCCTTAAACAGGTTTTCTGTGTTTGATGTGTTCTAATACGGTAACATTGTTTAAAAAGGCATGAGGGCTTGCTGAGCCCTTCAGGGCTCCACTTTCTTTGGTGAGGTTCATCGCATGGTTGGTAAATGTGGACACCCAACAGGTATAATGTGGAGAAGCTCTCAGCCCAAACAGGTGCTCGTGGATATATATGTTGTTTGGGAGTTTTACCAACAAAGGGTGTCGATTTTGATGAATTGCTTTCAGAGAGACCAGTACACAACCTCAAGAAGAAACACTGTTATGATACCAGACTTGGTGGTGTAACAGTTGAAGTGTCTCCTCCGAGTCTGTGAGATCTGCGGTTCGAACCTCACCACAACCCCAGCTGTCATACTAAATACTTTAAAAATGATACATATTTCTTTTCTTCTTTGCTTGATGCTCAGCATTTACAGGATAGAGCATGCATAAACAATAGGTTGGCAACCATTACACAAGCTTGATGGACCTAATGGTTTCTTCCTGCATTGAAGTTCTTTGTAAGGGGACTCGTATTATACCCTCTCAATACTTTGCTCCATATACCTCGTACATCAGCAAAGTAACCTTTTGAGATTCCCAACCAATTGTGCATCCTTTCAGACAGGAAAATATGCTTTCACTACATTCGCCGCATTTTATTTGGCTCATTGTAATACCGCTGCACATTTATCTCCACTTTGTTTTTAAGAGAAGCATTAAGTCATTATTGTTATCAGTTCATTTATCTCGACTAAATTTTATTTTATTTTGTCTTGGAGGTGACTGAAAATATATCTGTCAGTGGGTCTCACAGGAGATGTATTAGCTCAGTTTTCCATGTAGTCTGGCAAATACATTGCCATGTCTTCCTGAAGTATAGTGTTGCAGAACTACTGGAACATCTGAAAATACTTCATCATGAGTGATGAGGAAGGAAAATGAATATTTAACCTCCGCCATCGAAGATCGGAGGTTACTATTTTCACCCCTTTCTGTTTGTTTGTTTGTTTGTTTGTGAACAGTATTACGGAAAAACTCCTCGACGGATTTCGACGAAACTTGGTGGGGGGATTAGGTATGGTTCAAGGATCATCCCATTAGATTTTGGACTTGGTCCAAAATCCAATATGGCCGCTATGGCAGCCATTTTTAAAAAATATTTAAAATTTTTTTTTTTTGCATTTCTACATGTTTTTAGTGATTTCCAACCCCCCCCCCAAAAAAAAAAAAATTGTTAGAGGAAAAAAATATTTTTGCAACTTTTTTTCAACAAAATTTCGATTTTTTTTTGCATTTCTACATGTTATAAGTGATTTCCAACAAAAAACTTGTCAAAATTATAATTGCGGCTCATTTTGGAACTTCAGGTGGATATACCCACATAAAATCAATTTCTGTCTCAAGGAATCTAGTTATGACGAATGAATTGAGTATGTAAAAGTTAAAAGTAAAAGGGAAAGTTGCAAACTATAACTCTGTGAGCACTGTTGACGTCAAATTGAATGAATAGGATATCAGGTTCACTTAAGTGACCTAGCAGTATTGGCGGCAGAGGTTTTGCACTCTCCCGAGTGCTCCCCCTCTAGTTGAGACTGCTTTTTTGTTGTTGTTGCTGCACTTTTTGAAAGTGACCACAAAGTATTTCTTGTAAGGGTTTTCATTTGAACTCTACTTTTCCATTTGAACATTTGCACAATTTAACAAGGAAGTAAATATTTAATCAACTTCTCAAACTTTCAGCTTCGGTTGATCAAAATCTGGATTCTCTCTTTTGTCTTAGTTAAAACTTTGAAAAAAGGAAGTGAAGAATAACACCTTATAAACTCATCTTCCTTCACCAATGCCCCACAATTTCACCCCAACTAACAACCACTAAAATATTTCTCGCTCAAACAAGACAATATTGTTTTGCTATGTCGTGGCACCAAAATTCTATATATTTTATATTTTATGATACTCCGATACTTTATTTCGTACTTTAAGAAGTGCAAGGTGAAAAGAACATCCCTCACAAACTTCCATGATGTGTATATATTTTAGCTTGAGTTTACTTTGAGGCCTTTACAGAAGTGTCACGATGTTTCATGTGGCTACTCATGACATCATGACAGCTGTAATTTTGGTTGACCAACATTTCCACATTAATGCAATCAGCAATTACAATTTGCGACCATACACTTCGCAAGTTTCACATTTGAGACATCTGTGGCAAGGATAATGCAGCCTGCAAATTGGCAATTCATTCATTTACACGTTCTGTTGCAGAGCAAAGCAATTGGAGCAGCCGATGAGACCAGCGCCAGGTTTAGCCACAAGCACATCATGAAATTATCTAATAAAAAATGAGTGCAAGCAGCTCATTTACAGATAGGACGTCAGCCACTTCACTTAATCCCCAGGGATTGCAAACACCTGCAGATAATCGTTAAAAAGCTAATCAAACACTACAATGGAGCCACTGAAAAATATATTGATGCCAGCTTTGGCCCCATGGCTGTCCAATTCTGGTCCCGGCCTGCTATTGACTGTAGGAGAAAATTGACATTTTAAAATGAGGTCCCTACTTAGCTTGGTGACCTCAATGTTGGGCGGAGATGTACGAGCATGAAGCGTCCGTGCCATCGTTTCATTATCAGGCTTGCCTTGATGGAGTATGGATCGCGCAAGTCGTACCATAAAGAGACTCCCAAAATAAAACAAAAGCTATGATTTGTTCAGCATCGATCGCTCATGGAATTGGGTGAGGGGGGAGACAACGACCATGCACAACTGTCCGATGCCTTTGATGTCATTGCGGAGAAGCTCGTGTGAAAAGATCTCAGTCGATCTTTCCCCAAAGTGACACAGAAGGAAGATTTTTTTTTTCCCAATGACTTCAGATTAGCACCTTTGAAGATGGTACATGAATGTTTAACCTTGTTAATCTCAGTGTAAAAACGGATGTCGAGCTTTTGAATTACTGAGTGTAATCTCGCAAAATTGACTTTTCATCGTGAAACTCCATAATGAGCAACGATATTCAGGTCAGAACGGAAACAATGTAGTCCTATTTTTTTTTTTTTAGCCAGCAGAGTGATTCAGTCTTCTAAATATGTGTCTTGATAGCTGTTTGCAGTTAATAATGAAACACCTAAAAACAATTAAACTACGAAGTAGTATTGTTGAAGAAGTGTTAATTGAACTTGAAAAAGAACTTTGATGGAAGTGCCCCCCAAAGCATTTTAACTTTACAATTACACATATGAATCAATTTATTCATAACAAGAAGCATTACAAGACTGAGAATTTAACAATGCAGAGCCATGCAGGGGTGTATAGATCACAGTAGATCTGAGAATCATTGCGGACACACCCACTCACATTGAACTGCATCGTGTCGCTGGGGTATATAGATTACAGTAAATTTGAGAATAAACGATCCACATTGAAGTAGATCTGCATGTGGACTCACACCGACCGGGAATGGGTGAGGTTAAAAAGAAACACCAAGGATTCCACATACGTTTAAATTCAGCCATTTAATTGAGTATTTCTAAAACACGTTCAAATCAGTTATATGAAAGAGAAACGTATGAAAGCAGGTGGTGAGATATTCAGAATGCAGCCATTTCTCAAATTACAAAATAATCTGAAAATATTATTGAACAAAATAAGCTAATAACACTAGAGTGATAATGAATCCTCGTTCCTGATTGGCCAAGAATATCTGATAGTGTGCTGTCTTTTTATTTATTTATACCAAAATGGCCTTGTGTGGAAAGGTGAAGAAACGTACGTGACATTTGATTGTAACAAAAGCTTCTTTGCTGATAACTTACAAAAATATAAAAATAAACACTGGTTTGGCTAAGCAACAAAGTAGAGCATAACAGAATGATGTGAAATAATAATACAAATTTTTTTTCCAAATGTTCAAAATTCTCACATTTTGCACCGATATAAAAAAAAAATGATTCCCGCATAATGGCGTGCCCAAAAACAAAACAATAAGACACAAATAAACAATGGCAAAATAATTACAATATTTATAGATGCATTTACAGGCAAAAAACAAAAGCATTATGGTCCATTTAAAGTTTTACAATATCAAATGCTTTGCCATTTCTTTAAAAGTGACTTAACCACATTATTTCTAAAAAAATAAAATAAAATAAAATAAAGAAAAAAAAAAATAAAAGTGTCAAGACATCATTTTATATAAATAGTTTTGTTTGGTGAAACAACAGTCATTCTATGCTAATTATGTCTACATATATAAACACACTACGGAATGTTTTCCAACCTCTAAAGACAGCATACATGTCGAAGGTAAAGTTATGCATCACAAAGTTACAATTATCATATAGGTACATATTAAAGTACCGTTTCTGTACACAGCTACAAAGGTATCATTCCGATCTTTGCCGATTCACAGGAAGCTCTCTATTCCTTTTATGGATGAACGTTTGTAAACCAAAAAACCAAAACATTGCTAAATAAGATAGCGTAATTCCACAAGACTACATTAATTTATTCCCCTCCACCACCCCCGTCAAAACCATCTCATGGCCGCCCTTTGTCCGAGTGACCCTAACCCCGCTCTGTGTAAGACCGTACCATTACCCGCCAACACGTCAGTGCTGTGTCGGTAATGAAATAGCTTCGAATTGCAAAACATAAAAAAAAAGAAATAAAACCTTTTGTAAAACAAACACCAAAAGGATTTCATAACCAAGGAGTCAACATCGAAGTACCTTTTTTTCGTTTTCTTTTCTATACAATGCCTTTCACGCCGTGGCGACTTCATTCTAAATGGAGCATTCCGTACAAAATCAGAGCAAAGAGTTACGGTCAATCGAGTCTCAACTTCCGTGTCAATATGTAATAAACCTCGACAAAAATAATCAGACCTTAAGACCTTTCAGTCTTCATCTCCAGTCCACGGTTGTAAAATAAGTAAATTACATTGCTGCTCGCACAGCGTATTTTCGTTTCTTGATTTTGTTGTTTTGTTTTTTGTTTGTTTGTTTTTTGCTCGTGGGAATATTGTAAAGAATTAAAGTTGTAGTCCATCATCATACAATGCTTCTGCTCAGTTTCAGATGAGGAAGTTCGCATCCGATCTGCTGGTCTCCTAGTCACATGGGTGGAACCACCAGACCAGACATGACTGGAAAACAAAAAGGAGAAAGATGGTTTGTTTCAGTGACTTATTGAATGTAACAATTTCACATTGATTTCTATTCCAAATTGTAAGGCAACATGACATTGCAGAACAACAATAACAGCCATGGTGACGATAGTTTTTTTTTAATTTTATTCAAAATGTACATTCACCATTTTAGGAATGATTTGCGGTGAAAATATTTCATATTTCAAGCCTGCACTTGCTTTCAGCGAATATCACCTTGGCAGCATGGAAAGAACTCCATTTCTATGTTTAAAATAAAGGCTCCAGAGACTAAATTATAATAGGTGGAATTCACAGATCATAATTACACAAATTAAAAATAAAATGCAATAATAAATAATGAGCGTTTTTTTTTTGTTGGGGCACAAAAGGAGGGGAGTGGGATGGGGAGGGTAGGGGAAGTTTCTTTTCAGCACAATGCCATTGCATCAATTTGGTTCAATGGTTTACCCAAAACTATGTAATCTCAAAGTGCAATACTCTCCAAATGCTATTTAATTGCTGTAAAGTGTCTGAGAGCGACTAACCTAGACAATGCGAAGGCAATAAGTGTCTGGGAGTGCTGTATGTGATAACCATACTTTATCAACAGCAATGTAGGTACTTTCTCACCAACCTATTTATATAGTTGAATGGCATTACACCTTGTGCAAATGCCATATTCAAAAGCAACTTTCCATTCCGGGCAATTGTTTGTGCAGTTTCAACGAGAACCTTACAAGCTCAGAATTGGTCCTGTTCTCATTTTTCTTGCAGCAGTCTTCTTATAGACCTCCTTGTGTTACAGCATCCCGAGGGAGCACCTCTAGTTAGCCTAATAGACAAAACACCACTATGTGCACTACGACAGCCATTAAGCAAGACAAAACAGGATCATCTGAACATGCAAGATTGTTCACCTTATAGCCCACAGGCTGCGTCCTCAAATTCCACTTGGTAACTTTCAATGAATTGGAAGCACAGCTGTGGAATAAATCTCAACATCATTTTTGCAGAGACTAACTTTAAATCAAGCGTCTTCTTCTTATTTGTCTTCTTCTTTTCCCTCTTCTTCTATTTCTCCTCTACTTCTGTTTAGTCTTCTTCTTCAGATGAAGTGTCACAAAAAATAAAATTACACATATAGTAACAAAACTATTGCAGATTGTTGAAATACCAGATCATCATTTTCGTTTTTCCAGTGCAGTTTTTATTGCTATTGAAGCAAGCAGTCTATTTGCTCCTTACATCTGATGAGATGAACAGTGAGAGACAAAGAAGATGGTAGCAAACAGCACTCCAGAACTTAAATGACCTTTCGCTGAAAACCTTGCTTAGCTTTATAATGCCAGGGAAAGGTGTTCACAGGATTATTCTGGGCCCGATCGTGCAGGCAAAGTGGCACTTGCAGATTGCAGACAAAAGGCTCCTCGCTTCCTGTTCAATTTATCACAGTTAGATCATGCTGGAGTGCTCTCACCAGCAACAGTAGGCCAAATATCCACAATGCAATTGTGTCATGCCCTTACCTGAAACACAAGTGACATCAGCCCAAGCAATAGCGAGAATTGTGCACCGTGGGAACCAACTTTGCTCGATGAACTTTTATTAAGGAAAAATTAAAAAGCCTCAAAATCCACTTGCAGCCTCAAAGGTAGATGGGAAGGTGAATTGCTAAAATGTGCTTTCATTAATTAACACCAGAAATACAAGCTAGACCTTCACCGACACACAGAGTTTTTGATTTGGTGTTGCTACAATTCCATGGTGTTTTAGTCGATTCACGAGCCAGAACTCAAGGTGCTGCAGACAAATACTGCATTCAATTCTATACTATAAGGGGTGGTGGTATCGTGATCTTCTATCACAGGCAAACTAGAAGACTTGGAAAAGGCTCTTGATGCAAAATAACTGGGACAGAACAAAAAAAGAAGAGAACAGCCCTTTTCAACGAGTCGACTATATAGTAGACGAGACATGACAAAACCACCGAAGATCTGTCTTCCTGCACAACTGATTTGAGGTCTATTTCAGAACCCAGTTTTTATCAATGACATTTCAACAAGGCAAAACTGCATTTTGTCACCATTTACTGGTCAGTTCTTAAAAAGTGTGTGGATTCATGAGCTTTCTGACAAAATACATCAATTCAGAAAACAATTTGTACAGTTTCAAATCAAAGAAGCAGCTAGAAACAGTTCTGATTGGCAACTGGTAGATTTGAGCCTCTAAAGTAGTTTTGGATCAGAAAAATTTAGCAGAAGTGATTATAAGCAGGTGATCGTTAGGTTTGATGGACTGATTTTGAGTCCCTTTTTCCCCACAGGTGTTGTCACGTGTCTGTTGATATTTAACAGCGGCACTTAACTTCAGGGCAATGGCGTTATTCCTCTAAAGGGAGACAAAGTTCAACCAATGAGGTTTTGGGTCGTTTAACGATCTCATGGTGAAAAGCACCATCGCTACATTCCCATCCCGTACCCGCAAACAGTGCATTATGGTTGTATGTAAATGAGTAATTAAATGGTATTATTATTGTTATTTTTGCGCATGCATTTAATCTTTTCTTTTAAGTTGTATTCAAAAGTTTTTGCAATTGTTATGTGCCGCCCCCCTATCTGAACTAACCTTGCAAGCCATTGGCATTAGCACTGGTGCAGGTCGGGGGAGGGGATGGTTGAGGCCTGACCACTGGCGCGAATGCACTCTTTTGCTTCACTGTTGGGAAAACAAACAGAAAAGAATGGAGACCAATTGTAAAGAAAGGATCACAGTTATATGCTCTCAGACACGTAACCTTGCCAGCAAAAATAATATAAACAAAAGTGAGGTCAACACAAAAAATATTATGGGGGTACATCCGGCCATGTTGTGGCGATCCACAAGGCTTCTGGTGGGGGGCGTTTTTTCCTGTTGCTTTAAGAAGCAGATTTCAAAAAACAGTCCCATTGAAACCTAAAATCATACTGTACAATTTATCTGCTCATTATGAGGGGTGGCTGCCACAACCTCTCAAAACATGGCGATGTGCAATACGTGTTCCTGCCAAATGAAACCACAAAGGGGCGGGGGGGGGGGGGTCGTCTGCACATCTCCTGTCATTTGTCTGCTGAAGGACAGATGAGATCAGGAGAACGTTGGGATCACACAGAGAGAGAGAGAGAGAGAGAGAGAGAGAGAGAGAGAGAGAGAGAGAGAGAGAGAGAGAGAGAGAGAGAGAGAGAGAGAGAGAGAGAGAGAGAGAGAGAGAGAGAGAAGAGGAGAGAAGAGGAGAGGAGAGGAGAGGAGAGGAGAGGAGAGGAGAGAAGAGAAGAGAAGAGAAGAGAAGAGAAGAGAAGAGAAGAGAAGAGAAGAGAAGAGAAGAGAAGAGAAGAGAAGAGAAGGAAGAGGGTGGGTTCAAATTCAGAGTGATCTGTACTGTGTTACATACTGCCATAGGGTGAACTCCCTGAGCTTGTGAGGTAGCCGGGAGATGCGCCCATGCCAAGGCCGCCCATGCCGCCAGCAACACCGTAACCGTTCATGCTGCTGCTTACAGACGAGTAGTGCGACTGCTGAGGTGTGCTGCTCGGTACATAACCATGCGGGGATACGCTGCTGCTGTTACGTGAATAGCCTGTAGGCAAGGACACAAAGGAGGAAACGGGGGTGGGGGGGCAAAGACGAGCAATGTCACTCATTGTGATCTGGAAATTACAACATCACAATTGATGGTATGTCCACCAAATAGCGATAACAGCTGTACAGCTTTCTGAAGGACGGCCTTCAGCCTCACCACTAAGGGCTTTAACTGAAAGCAAACATCATGTATCAAAAAGTGGTAATTCTGAGATTTTATCATGATTCAAAATGACACTCTTAAAAGTAAAAGAATAAACACCAGACATATCAGAGTATGGGGAAAGACTTAAATTTATAGGTTATTTGTAAATGAATTTTTTTCTTGAATAAAACACGGAAGCTGGAAAATTAAATCATGACCTCATTGATCAAATGAATCTCCATTTTTGACATATGATTTTTCATTTTCTTTAATGTCCCAACAGTTGCCGGCCACAGGAAAATTCTCTCGGCATTACTTGCCACGTCTAACGGCAGAGACTGCGATGACAAAGGACAACTACGCTGGAGTCCTGAGTTTGTAATATGCGCTGACACCTGCACGCAATAGCATATTATTATTGTCTTTTTCACCGCAGGATATTTTTCAATGTTCATAACGTACCTTTTATAAAATTAAATCCTCGTCGAAGATAACAGCATTAAGTAGATTTCAAAAAGAGATTCCGCTCTGATACTCAACTAATTGCATGTTGTTGGTTCATATTACTGTATATGAAATAAAACTTTCTGTCATACATTACTGGTCGTGTGTGTGTGTGTGTGTGTGTGTGTGTGTGTGTGTGTGTGTGTGTGTGTGTGTGTGTGTGTGTGTGTGTGTGTGTGTGTGTGTGTGTGTGTGTGTGTGTGTGTGTGTGTGTGTGTGTGTGTGTGTGTGTTACAAATGGTGAAATAATTATCTACCTACATATGCTTTGCATGAACTTGTTTGGATGTAAAAGGTTAATCATATAAAATGAACCAATTAATCACCAGCACAAAGTTCACTCCTCACCCTTAAGGCCCAGTCACACCTTGACGTTTTAGCTCGCGATGGCAACGTATTAAAATTTATGTAAAACGCTGGCTTCCGTTGAACTTTTGATGTTTTTTTTTAAAGATTCGGACGTATTCATAGCGACTTGGTCTTATGTATAACGCATTAGTAACGGACACAGAACGTTTCGTTGTGTTATAGATAACTTATACCAACGAATGCTGAACCTGTTGTCGGCCTACACAACCTATGCCCAACGATAGTCTAACTTAGGCATAGCGCGTTGCACGCATCGCTGACGATGTCGTGACGTAGCCTATTAAAAGACTGACGCACAACGATTCGAATCATAACTGCCGTAGAAATGCAAGTGTCAACATCGCAGTCACACCTTGGCGATCTTGCCAGCGTATGCCGACCTAAGAAAAATGTGTCTAAAACGTTGGGACACGTCCAATACGGTATGAGTAAGTTTGGTATACGTGAGGAGAACGCTAAAGTACGCTATCATACGTCATAGTAAGTAGAGTATGTCAAGAAATTTTAAACATGTTCAAAATTTTACGACGTACTGGTGTATGACACACGTTCCGCATGCGATGGGGAGAAGTTGTACACACGATATGCGGACGCTTACATACGTCCACAAAGGCTACTTATAAGCTACTCATAAGTCGAAACACGTCGCGGTAATGTCTTTTTTTACGCGAAACATTTCTAACTTATGTTTGCCGTGCTTTGAACCAATTCTTTACGTAGTCCCAACACACATTGACGTATGTAGACGTATTCCAACGACGTCTTCCGGTCGACAAAAAAATAAATGAACGTGTTTCTAACTTACAACTGCCATATAAAGACGTGTTCCCAGCGATTTTGGGAATTGGTATATAAAAATGGTGTTCATAAAAGGGGAACCCAATCGTGTTTTCGAGTCCTTTTTGAGTCGATGTCCATGTCAGCAGTAACAGTATCAGTATCAGTATTAGTATTAGTAGTAGTTTGTTCCTGTTGGCAGTAGTAGGTGAGTGTGAGGGGGAGGGTGTGGGTTATGATGGATCCTCCTTGCATCCGCGTGTCCACGGGTAGGAGACATCTTTGCACCATTGTTCGAAGTTCTTCGTGGCTAATTTTTTATGTGGCTTTTTCAACAATGAGCTATGGCTTGTTTTTACGATTTAGGTCTATTCATAACGGGTTGGACAAATGCACAATGAACTAATAATGTGCAGAGAGTGCTTCGATAACTTATAGATACGGTATACCAACGAATAATTATCGTGTAGCCGGCGTTCACAAACTATGCCCAACGATAGCCTAACTTATCCATATCGTGCGGCAGTTTATCTTTGCCGGTGACGTGGGGTTTGCTATTCATAGGCTGCCACTCAACGATTTAAATGGCTGCATCTCCACAATTGAAAGTAGACGCTTGCGCTCAACAATTGGATTTTTTTTTACACTCAACGACTTTTAAACGGTACCACTCAGCTATTTTCATTGTTTACAATGAACGATTTAAATTGCTGTCACTCGCCTTTGTTTTTTGACGCTGGCGCTCGGAAATTTTAATAGTTTCTATTGAACGTGCTAAATCGCTCAAACTCCACTATTAAAAGTAGACACTTGCGCTCAACAATTGGATTTTTTTTACACTCAACGACTGTTAAACGGTACCACTCAACTATTTTCATTGTTTACTATGAACGATTTAAATTGCTGTCACTCGCCTTTGTTTTTTGACGCTGGAGTTTGGAAATTTGAAGCGTTTCTTCTGAACGTGTTAAAACGCTCAAACTCGACTATTTTAAATAGACGCTGCCGATGTACAATTGGAATCATAGCCAAGCGAGACATCGAAGTGTGAACATCCTCGTCATGCCGAAGAAAAGTTTGAAGAATGCTGCAAATAAGTGTCCTGGCCGTGGCCGTGGACGCTGACGCAAGGATGATCCATTATACCGACGTCTTTCAGCCTATGAGTAACTTAAAAGTAACCTCTGTCGACGTGTGGCAACGATCGCGTAACGTGCCAACAACACGTTAATCATAGGTTAGAAATAAGTTTCGGGTACACTAAACATTACCTCGGCGTGTCTCAACTTATGATTAACTTACAAGTAGCATGTGTTGACGTCTGTCAACGATCGCAGACCGTGCATACAACTTGTGGCCAGCGTAGCGGAACGTGTGAGTCATACGCTGGCATACGTCGTGAAATTTCAAGCATGCAAAAATTTGAGGACAACCGAAAAGTACAACGTTTAAAGCCAACATACAACGACGTATGGCAGTGTTTTTCAGCGTGCTCTCAATGTTATCAAAACTTTCCCATTACGTATTCAACGTGTGCCAGCGTTTTAGAAAAATTTTTCAAAAATCGGCATACGTTGGCTAAAACGTCAAGGTGTGACTGGGCCTTTACCAGAGTAGAGGGTATTGCATTTGGATCGGTTTGTTTGTCCGTTTGTTACTTGCATCAAAAATGGAAGATTCAAGATGGTTGGTTGCATGTGTTATTGTGTCTATTTGTTACTTGGCGAAATCTTCGATTTTGTCAAGTATGTTGGTCTGTTCCGTTTGTTGGTTTGTTTGTTTGTTTGTCTGCTCGTCTACAGCCCAAACGGCTGGACCAGTCGTTCTTAAATTTTTACACCTGATAGGCAATCCACCTGAGACGGTCCGCGTCCAAACCCCGTCTTAATCAGACTAAACGTCGCGATGTGACGTCACACAACGTGAAAACACATTTTTGGACATAACTCAGTGACCGGAAGTCGTCGACTTCTGGTTGACGACAAATTAAACTTCATTCAAATATCTAAATGATTACGAAATGCATCTTATTACAAATTACGCATAGTTTTCGCAAGCGTATGACGTCAAAGTTATGCCGATTTGACGTCATTTCAAAAAAATATTTACGCTCGTGTGCAGCCAAAACTACTGAAGCAATCGTTCTCAAATTTTAACACGTGATAGCCAATCTTGCTGAAATAGTCTGGGATCAAATCGCGTCATAATCACACAATGTCACAACGTTACTTCAAAAAAAGGTGAAAACAAGCTTTTGAACATAACTCAGTAACCGTAAGTCGTAGCGACTTCCTGTTGATACCAAAACAAACTTCAATGGAATATCTAAATGTTTTAAAATGCATGTTAGTACAAATTATGCACAGTTTTTGTAAGTGTATGACGTCAAAGTTTTTAGCTGTTGGCGTGATTTAAAAAAAATTCTATTCGTTCTACAGGTCACAATTCTTAACCGATTTGGATGAAATTTTAACAGCTGATAGAAATCCACAGTGCAAAATGATATGTGACTTTTGGTGATGTTCAAAATCAGGATCTGGATTCTGCATCACTTTATATTATCGCCCATTATAAACCAATGGGGAATTTTGTGAATTACACATGGCTATTTCTCAAACAGTGTTGCACTTATTATATTGAAACTTATACTGTCTATTTTTGCATGTAATATTTACATGTGTACAAAGTTTGATCCAAATTGACCCAAGGTCAAGGTCAGGGTCACCCAAAACATGAAAAACACACATATAAAATACATATTTTTGTTTTACAACATATTTCAAACCTGATAACGGGATCGTAAAGCTGGTTGAAAAGCAATGTTCCTAGGTATTTTCAAATATTTTCTACGATCAGAATGAAGGCAACAAGCACCGATGATAAGTTGTTGAATGTCACATGGTGGCTTGAAATGAGTTGTGAAAATTTTCAATCTGCTGCTGTTACCATGACAACCCACGCCTGATAATTGTTATTTGTGATGTCGCGTCATTTTATTAATGTACGAACAAATAAACACCACACATTCCATGACATTACAGCTTGGACCACCACACGGAAAGGTCAGCTAATTCGCCCAAGTGTCATGCGAAGCATTATTTTTAATTTATCTGTCTGTCTGTCTGTCTGTTTGTCGCCTAAAGGTCACAATGTTAAATTGACCTTCATGGAACTTCACCACATGGTAGAGTTCATCATAAGCAAGAAGCCTATTGTTTTTGAGGTCAAAAGGTCAACACAGGCCAAAGGTCAACAACTTTGGTGAGATTTCTAAAATCCTCTATTTTCATCTGATTGATTGAAATTTGAAGAGGATTTATATTTCATGTCAATGAATTTAACCAGCCAATTATTTTTGAGGTCATCATTGAACAAAAGGTCAAAATAGGCCAAAGGTCAATAACTATGGTGGAATTTCTAAAATCCTTAATTTTCATCCCATTGACTTGAAGTTTGAACAGGATTTGCCTATCAAGTCACTGAATTCAAGCAGCAATTATTTTTCATACCAACATCGACCAAAAGGTCAACCAAGGCCAAATTTCTAAAATTGTCCATTTTCATATGATTGACTTGAAATTTGAAGAGGAGTTGCATATTTGGTCATTGAATTCAACCACCAATTATTTTTGAGGTCCAATTTGGTTTCTGGACTTCACATGTATCAGGTTCTACATGACATCTTTATTGTTTGTTTGTCTATTTGTCTGCACAGAACGAGTGTTTTTCTCCAAAACCGCTTGTCAGATTGAGACTACATTTTCACCATAGGAGCAAATACACATGCAGAATGTTGCAATGATAATTATGACGTCACAGGTCATGTGGTGTGGCAGCCATGTTGGAAAAATTTTGAACCTCTGTATCTCTGAAACCGCACCTTGGCGGTTTCATTTTAATTTAAACTTAGCACATAGCAAGTACTCAGCATGGAGAAAAAGTGTTTTTTTATGATGTCATACATGCCTTCATTATGACATAATTGGAATGCGACATCGGATCAGTATGAAAATTTTTGAGGGTCATCTCGTGATAAATTGGTCCACAGAAAAAAATTTGATGACATCATTGGTCATGCGATTTGGAAGCCACTTTTTTTTTTAAATCTTCAAAAATGTTCTTCTCTGAAATGACTGAACAGATTGAGGAGAAACTTCACATGCATGACTGCCTTTCCATGAGGAACAAAACATTCACACATGACATCATAAGCGACATAGTTTGGCAGCCATATTGGATTTACCCTTAAACCTATAAAAATCTTCTCCAGAATGGCGAGACAGATTGAGCGGAAACCACACAAATGTTCCCCAAGCCTTGGGGACACCAGGGTATTGACAAATAATTGATGTCACATGGTCTGGCAGCCATATTGGATTGAGCGAAAATCTTTTAAAAATATATATTTCTCTTGAACCGCTTCTTCAATCGACATGAAACTTCAAAATTATGATCTAGTTGTGATGGGGGAATATATGATTTAAATTGCAACTTGATTGGACACATGGTTTGGCAGCCAGAAATATATATTTTTTAATCTGCGTTTGTTTGTTTTTGAATAAGGCTCACTTTGCTGTACCTGGGTGGGTTTGAGGGAAAAGGGGGAGCAGTTGAAACCTGAATCATATCCAGGTTCCTCCTGATGACTCCATTGCTGGACAGATCGAGTCTCTTATTTGGTTTGAATTTAATTTATTTTAATCCCATTCTGAATTCAATTGAATAATAATAATAATAATAATAATAATAATAATAATAATAATAATAAACATCATGGGTCAGGGTCAGGTGTCCGATCAAGGCGGAGTTGCGTCAAAGCGGGACGTCTTGGTACCTGTTCATCACTGCCAGCAATTATAAAGTGGCAGTTCTAGTTATGTCTGTTATTAATTATGTAACACACCAGTACACAAACATCACGCAAAATACACCACACAAAACTACACAAACACCATGCAAAACAAGTTCTGGTGAGGGTCTGCAATCTGTGATTGCTCTTTTTCTTGTTACCAATGTTGTGGATCAAAAGCAAATAATATAATATGAATGTACAGTGCATGTTTTAACAGCCATTAAGGCACCGTACACATATTATGTATCCAAGTATGTCAGAACACCTTCCCTTCCCTCCCCAGCCCCAACCTTAATGAGTCTCCCTCATATTTACATATATTTACTCGGTAAACCCAATGACAAAAGTTTTTATGTCTGTGTTAAATGATACAAGTACACACACTGAAAAATAAGAGTACATAGGGGTGTTCATAAAGAAAGAGGTACTCACAATAGTCCAAGGGAGGCCATCTTTTTCATTTTATTTTTCAATGAGTAAAAATGATTTGCAATAAATGTACAAATGTTTTTTTTCACACTTTTTGGTGTGTTTTGGACTGTACCTTATATATCTCATTTGTAAAACCTTTCAACACTGCTCAGAGTAATAATCTCTGTGGTTCAAATGTGTCCATCAATCCGGGCTTAACATGAGATCATCACTGCGATCCACCAATCATTTTAATCTTTCATGCCTATGTATGTTTTGCTATTTAATGGTGGCCTGCTGTGCGGTATTGCTTTACAATATTTGAATGCTCATGGGAATTAATTTGAAATTCAAAGGAACTAAATGTTTTGATGCCGTGCACTTGGTGGATGCGGCATTGTAACAATGCATCAGGTGACTGACAATGTTTGAAGGAACCGAGAAACAATGTTTAGCCCAAATTAGTTTTCCTTTTTGGGAAGTTTGAGTACTCAGTCAGCTTGTCTGGAATGAAATCCACAAAGTTAATTAAGAGCCAAAGCTACATCCATATCAACACCAATGAAGAGTAAGTTTTATAAACCTGTAACATATTAACCATAAAATGTGTGCTTGGCACTTATTGCAGCCGATTAACCATTCACGGTAGATGTGAATGACCAGAACCATTAAATTGACAAGTATATTCAGTTTTATTTATTCTTTATTTATTTTGAATGAAAGTGACCATCTTCCACAATAGTTTAGTTTGAAATTCTTTTTCACATATAAAGCCTATTTCTTAGCGTTATATGCGACTTTTTGATGGCACAAGTGGATGAATATTATTATTCATCGTGGAACGATATTATTGATAAAAGAAATGTTTGAAATAATATAAACTTTTGTATAGCTTCATGTGGTACGGTATTTATTTTACAATAATCGTGTTGTTTTGTACAACATTTTTATTATTCCTTTTTAATCTATATATTATTTCTGTTAACGTCTGCGTGTAATTTGACGTATCTCCTCCAAAACTGCTGGACGGATTGTCGCCACTTTCGGCATGCGGGTGCTCTGTGGTCTAATGAACAGCATGGGCTATGTGAGATCGTGCCAGATGGACACATTTGGGAATTTTGGGCGATTTCCTAATTTTTACGTTTGTTTGCATGGCGACGTGTGAGTCACCGCTGAGAGGTGTAATTCCGTCATGACATCATCGGTCATTCGCTGACGTCATTACGTCTGTCGTCGACAGACCATCACCACTGAGAGGCGTAATGCCACTCCTAGAAAACAGCGTCTGCAATGTAAAACCCTCTTCTGCACATGCTGACTACCTCAGAAGGTGAATTTGACACAAAAAAATGTAACAAGAAACATTGTATTTAAAGTACAGATTTATTTTAAAAATATATTGTTTCTGTTAACGTCTGCGCGTAATTTGATGTTTCTCAACCGCCATCATTACCTGTGTTGTGTCTTGCGTGTGTGATCTTCAAATTAAAGTGTCCAAGCGGTGTTCGATCGTTGGATGTGTGCCAAAAAGTGCCGTTCATTGAAATTTGCATTCTGATTCTCAGTCACCCTCCACCGCTCCTGTTCAGTGTAGGGCTAGGCCTATGTCATGTTAAACTTGCCCCATCAGACGCCAACCTTCCAGTCACACTGCAGAGGATGCAATTTCCAGTCAGACTCGCATACTTGATGACCATAAACAAATCCCAGGGCCAAACATTTGACAAACTCGGAATATACCTCCCAGCCCCTGTGTTCTCCTATGGCCAACTATATGTTGCATTTTCACGTGCAAGAGGTTACTCCTATATATCTATCAAAGTGGACAATAATTCCTCACAATGACTATTCAGCAACAAGACACTCACCCAAAAGGTCATCTACAGGGAGGTCCTTTAGAAAACTAAGGACAGGTAACCATAGTGCATCACATCCCTAATGACACCCTCCCCAGCTTCCCATAACATCAACTATTATGCCTCATCCACCTTTTGCCACCCATTCAACTCCATGCGGAGCACGGGTATATGCTAGTAATAATTATTATTATATGAAATAATTTTTCAAAATAATTCTTTGAAAATTTGAAATAAGTAAAGCAGAAATAATAATAATAGTAGTAGTAGCAATAATAATAATAATTATTTGTTGGTTGCATGTGTTATTCTGTTGTTATTATTATTATTTCCACAACTACTATTAGTAATACTCCTTTTTTACTGATTTCAAATTTGAGGGAAATGGAACACAATGTTTATCCTTTTAGATGCAATCCATATGTTAAGTAATGCACAGGATTGTGGGTGGGTGGATGGCCTGGCAGTAATGGAGTGCTGGGGTTGTGGTGGGGGTTCGTGGTCTCACAAAATGTTATGTAACTAGTGGAAGGGGGGCTCTTTTATCAAGCATTATAAAGCACTGTAAGGGGGTGGAGGGGTCGCCCCCCCAAAATTCTGTTAAAACTGGACGGTTAAAATAGGTCATTATTTGTGAAATACAGTAGTCACTCAATGTGGAGGAATGATTTTAAATGGTCTCTATAGAAAGGTAGTGGAAGCATAAACAGTAGTTTGGTTTAAATTGGAATGAGATAGGTACCTATATGCATTGGGGATAGAGAGGTACAGGAATATTGGCAGGACTTGTAGGTAGCTTGCAAATGGATGGGTGATGCTAACTGGTGTTGGTGTAGCACAAACATGATGGGCCAAATGGCCCCCCCTGTGCTGAAGTTCCTTGTTGTTATTGGTGTTGTTGTTCTTGTTGGTAGTGGTGTTAAATACAGCATAAACAAAGTGTAGAAGGCCATGATATACGAGATGCTAACAGGAACACATTGAGACATAAAAAAACACAACAATGTAAAAAAGTTACAAATGCAAATAAAAATATTAATTTGCAACAACAAATCCCAGCAACATATCACAATGAAACTGAGCAATCAAGAATGTGAATGACTACCATTGAATAATCTCATTATATAATATGGATGACATGAGTGAAGTTCACAATGCCGTTTTGATGTCAACAGCATGCTGTGGTTAACCACAGAGTGGCACACAGTGTATGAAAATGTTCAAAGCACAGGAAAAGGCCATTCAACCCTATTCATGACTGTCTGAGTTTCATTCACACAATCATAAAACCACAATCAATCTCACTGATGTGACAGGAAACAATGTGATGAATGACAGAACCACAGACAGCTGGAGATTTCTGTGCTGGTTACAAAGCAAAAGATGTGGAAAAAAGGAATGCTGTTTTGTCATATTTTGGATATCTTTTGTGTAACAATAAAAAAAAATTCTAGTTAGATTTTGCATGGATGATAAGTGAGTGGGGCTATGGATAGTAAATATATAAGCGTGAAGCCTATTTTAAGGTTATAATATAATATGTTCCCTTACAAGAGAATTAAATGCAGAAGGAAGTCATTGGGACCATAAAGCCTGCACAATGGTTGGCAACATATACTGTAGTTGTTTGTCCATGCTCTATCCTTTTAAAATGCTGAGCTTAAAGTCAGGAAGCAGAATATACAATTTTTTAAGTACATAATTACTTAAGGAAGCAGAATATACAATCTTTTTATGACTCGGTCAGGGATCAAATTCACCAACCTCCCAGACTCAGAGTGGATGCTCTAACCATTACACTACCGAGTCTGGTTGGAATAAGTAGTCTCGAAATGACCCAGATTATGGCTGCCAGGATCATGTGTACAGAGAGAGGTGCCCCATTCTCCCTTAAAGCACCGTGTTTGTATAAAAGGGTGAAAATTAACCACTGTATAAGTGTAAGGAAGCCGAATTGTAAAAAAGAGCATGACATATTTACTTATCTTCATACAAAATTTCGTACAAACATAGGCTTAATGCAGGTGCATGAAGCAATGTGCATTCATTCATACTACCATTACAAATGCTAATCCATCCATCAGAACCATACTCTGTGTAGAGTGTTGGTGCTGCCTAAGCAGTCTCTTTGGCTATTGGGCAGAATTCTGAACAGGTCACCACTCTAACACAGGATACCACCAAGCTGGCACACATTTTGCCGACCTCGGAAGGATGACAGGCAGAATCAATCCCACCCGATATTAATTCAACAGCTGAGTGGGATTTGAACTCAGGATCCTAGGATCCCAAGCCTACCACACGAACCATTAAGACAACACCAGGCATAATGCTAATCAATGCTTATTTAATTTTTAGTTGGTAAATTCTGACATGACACTTTCTTATCTAAAGGGATGATCAAACGATTCCTGGTGTTTCCAGTGCGCTTCATTAATCGTGGACTCTGATACAAATCTCTGTTCCACAAACTGTTTCCTCTGCTGCATGCCGACTGATTTCATTATCATCATTCAATATGAAAAAGTGTTGTAGTCTATTTTTATGTTTATTTACAACCTGAAAAATAACAAAACTTGCATGATGTGCTGACTACTCCTTATATCACGGAGATTTTTATTGAGACAGAATAAGTGATCTTACAGCCACCAGGATTCATTTGTAAATGTCAAGGCTTATGGAAGAACAAGGCTTCATTGAATATATGTACAAGTGGGTTATGCTTTACACATTGGAAGCAATAACTCATCATACTTCCCCATTGTCTCGGGTCTCTCACTGGCATGAATTTTTTTCATTTATTTTATTTTCATTTATTGATGCTTTCCAACAGCTCTGTGATTTTTCCCAGTGTAGTGGCTTTCATGTCCATCAGCACACAAAATTTCAGCTTTCTACATCACCCGGAAGGTGGTGAACTTTAATATCAGTCAGTGAGTCAGTGAATCATCATCATCCTCATCCTCATCATCATCATCATCATCCTCATCCTTTTATGGCCATATCCATGTTTGCATGGTTAGAATGAGCTTTATAAAATTATTTATGTGTGTATATAGATATCGTGCAGCATCTGTCACATGTTGTGTTGTCACTGAACTGCTCTCTCAAACTTTTATGAAATCGTACCAAACTTCTGGGCTGCACCTCTCTCTCCCGTGTGTTTGTCCTCAAGGTTTTATTTTTTTTAAATGTTTTGAAAAAAACATTTTTTGAGTTAAATCTTCAACTTAAATTGCTTATAAAAATGTAATTAATCGCGAATATTACAATTATATTTGCAAAATAAATGTTTGAATCATGCTTGGTGTAAATCATGAATGACACGGCAACTCATGCACTTATCCTCAGTTAAAACAAGCCTGCTCTATCGTGACGTGTGGTGAGGTGTTTTGAATTGCACAGTGGGAGCTGTTTTCAATTATGCGGAGGAGGTGTTTTTAATAACGTGGGGTGAGGTGTTGTTTTTAATACCATGGCGATGAAGTACTTTTCATAATGTGGAGGCGAGGAGTTTTTAATAATGTGGTGGTGAGGAATTTTAAATTACGTGGCGGTGAGGTGTTTTTAATAATGTGGCAGTTACACGGTGGTGAGGTATTTTTAATTCCATGGCGGTCAATTGCTTTTCATAATGTGGAGGTGAGGTGTTTTAAATAACGTGGTGGTGAGGAATTTTAAATTACGTGGCGGTGAGGTGTTTTTACCCTTGCCAGAGGAGAGAGTATTGCATTTGGGTCTGTTTGTCTGTTTGTCTGTCTGTCTGTCTTTTTGTTTGTTTTTCCGCACAGAACTTAAGTACGGTTTTTCTCTGCAAGCGCTTGTCGGACTGACCCAAAATTTTCACCATCGGAATGACTATTCATGTGGAATATTTTAATGATATTTATGACGTCATATGTCACGTGGTGTGTTTGTCACAAAAGGTATTATTTTTGTATGTCATAGGTGCCTTCGTTTTGTCATAATTGCATATATAGTTGCATCATAATTACATCCGATCAGTATGACAAAATTTTGGGGTCATCTTGGGATAAATTGGTCGACAGAAAAACAATTGATGATGTCATCAGTCACGTGGTTCGGCAGCCATGTTTAAAAAAAAAAACATTAAAAAATGTTCTCTGATATAGCTGATCAGATCGAGGCAAAACTTTACAGCTATGAGGACCTATCCATGAGGAACAAAACGTTCCCACATATGACGTCATCAGTCACATGGTTGGCAGCTATATTGGATTAAACGGAACTCATAAAAAATTATTTCTCTCAGCTTCATTCATAGGCGAGAAACTTCAAAATTAGGATCTAGTAGTGATGGGGAATACATGTTTTGAATTTCAACTTGATCGGACACATGGTATGGCAGCAATAATTATTTAATTTTGTGAATCTTGGTTGTTTCTGGTTCTCTTTTTTGATTAAAGCTATCTTGGTTGCACTTGGATGGGTTTGAGGGTACAGGAGTAGCATCCGAAATCCAAATCCGATCCAGGTTCCTCCTGATGACTCCATTGCTGGACAGATCGAGTCTCCTATTTGGTTTGAAATTAATTAATTTTAATCCCATTCTGATTTCAATTGAATAATAATAAACGTCATGGGTCAAGTTCAAGTGTCCGATCAAAGCGGGACATTTGGTATCCAGTCATCACTGCCAGCAGTTATAAAGTGGCAGTTCTAGTTATGTCTATTATTAATTATGTAACATACACAAACACCAGACAAAATAGGTCCTGGCAAGTGTCTGCAATCTCTGATTGCTCTTTTTCTTGTTAAAAATGTCGTGGTAAGGTGTTTTGAATTTCATGGCGGTGAGGTGTTTCTAATAGCATGGTGGTGAGGTTACTTTTAATAACGTGGTGTTGAGATGTTTTTAATAACGTGGTATTGAGGTGTTTTTAATAATGTGGTGTTGTGTTATTAATAACATGGTATTGAGGTGTTTTTAATGATGTGGTGTTGTGTTATTAATAACGTGGTATTGAGGTGTTTTTAATAATGTGGTGTTGAGGTGTTATTAATAACATGGTATTGAGGTGTTTTTAATAATGTGGTGTTGTGTTCTTAATAACGTGGTATTGAGGTGTTTTTAATAATGTGGTGTTGTGTTATTAATAATGTGGTATTGAGGTGTTTTTAATAATGTGGTGTTGAGGTGTTTTTAATTATGTGGTATTGAGGTGTTTTTAATAACGTGGTATTGAGGTGTTTTTAATTGTGGTGTTGAGGTGTTATTAATAACGTGGTATTGAGGTGTTTTTAAGAATGTGGTGTTGAGGTGTTATTAATAACGTGGTATTGAGGTGTTTTTAATAATGTGGTGTGTTATTAATAACGTGGTATTGAGGTGTTTTCAATAATGTGGTGTTGAGGTGTTATTAATAACGTGGTATTGAGGTGTTTTTAATAACGTGATATTGAGGTGTTTTTAATTATGTGGTGTTGAGGTGTTATTAATAACGTGGTATTGAGGTGTTTTTAATAATGTGGTGTTGTGTTATTAATAACGTGATATTGAGGTGTTTTAATTATGTGGTGTTGAGGTGTTATTAATAACGTGGTATTGAGGTGTTTTTAAGAATGTGGTGTTGAGGTGTTATTAATAACGTGGTATTGAGGTGTTTTTAATTATGTGGGGTTGAGGTGTTATAACGTGGTATTGAGGTGTTTTTAATAATGTGGTGTTGTGTTATTAATAACGTGATATTGAGGTGTTTTTAATAATGTGGTGTTGTGTTGTTAATAACGTGATATTGAGGTGTTTTTAATTATGTGGTGTTGAGGTGTTATTAATAACGTGGTATTGAGGTGTTTTTAATAATGTGGTTTTGTGTTATTAATAACGTGATATTGAGGTGTTTTTAATTATGTGGTGTTGAGGTGTTATTAATAACGTGGTATTGAGGTGTTTTTAAGAATGTGGTGTTGAGGTGTTATTAATAACGTGGTATTGAGGTGTTTTTAATTATGTGGGGTTGAGGTGTTATAACGTGGTATTGAGGTGTTTTTAATAATGTGGTGTTGAGGTGTTATTAATAACGTGATAGAGGTGTTTTTAATAATGTGGTGTTGTGTTTTTAATAATGTGGTGTTGAGGTGTTATTAATAACGTGGTATTGAGGTGTTATTAATAATGTGGTGTTGAGGTGCTTTGAAATACGTGACGTTTATGTGGTGGTGAGGTGTTTTTTAATTCCGTGGCATTTACGGGGTCATGAAGCGTTTTGAATTATGTGGCATTTATATGGCTGTGAAGTGTTTTTAATTACGTGGTGGTTAGGTCGTTTTAATGGTGGTGAGGTTTTTTAGATCCTCGTGGAGGATCTCTAAGTCTTACTTTGTTGTTCTTGTGGACTTTTTTGTTTCACAGCCTACAGTTTTCATCGAAACTTCCTGAAACTTGGTATATATACGTAAAAATACCCTGCGCAGACAGTAACCATCTCCGATTTTGAAAATTCCTCCTAGAAAAAAAGTTATGATGTCAAAATATCTCCGCTAATGGAAATCGCCTAAAAAAAATATCTCAAACTGGGAAAGCTTTTTGAATACTGTTCGCGGGAATCGAACAGGGCATGAGCAGAGATGAATTACCGCACATATGATACATAACTATGACGTCATATCAATTTTTATGACGTCATTCCTATTTTTTGATGTTATTTGTTTCACAACCCAGAGTTTTCATCGGATATTCGTGAAACTTGCCATGTATATGCAGAAAGCCCACGTGTGGGCAGTAACTCTCTCCGATTTTGGAAATTCTTCCTTGAAAAAAAGGTAATGTCATAATATCGCCGCAAATGGATATCGCCTATACCATCATCTCCGAAACTATTTTGTTTCACAGGCTACAGTTTTCATCGAAACTTCCTGAAACTTGGCATATATATGTAAAAATACCCTGCGCAGACAGTAACCATCTCCGATTTTGGAAATTCTTGCGAGAAAAAAAAGTTGACGTCATAATCTTGCCGCTAATGGAAATCGCCTATACCATTATCTCTGAAACTAGGCAAGCTGTTTGAATTTTGTTTGCGGGAATCAAGCCGGGCATTAGCACAGATAATTTATCGTAAACCTGATACCTCACAGTGATGTCATATTCGTTTTTATGACGTCATCATGAAGAGGACGAGGATATTTGTTCATTGGAGCTTGTTTAATAACGTGGTGGTGAAGTGTTTTTAATAACCTGGTGGTGAAGTGTTTTTAATAATGTGGCAGTGTGGTGTTTTTAATTTTTGGGATTCGCTAGATATCCGTTATTGTCGGGTTTTGTGTGTGTGTGTGTGCGTGCGTGTGCGTGTGCGTGTGCGTGTGCGTGTGCGTGTGCGTGTGCGTGTGCGTGCGTGCGTGCGTGGCTCCACAGCACAAACTCCACGCGAGGCTCCACAGCACAAACCAGCAAACCGATTTCGATGAAACTTGGCGAACAGGTGCCATATGAGCTGGGAGTGTGCGCATTTGAGTTTCGTTGCTAAAGGCCCTGTCACACCTTGACGATTTAGCCAGCGTATGCCTGACGTATGAAAAAAATGGCTAAAACGCTGGCACACGTTGAATACATTATGGGTAAGTTTGTATACGTTAAGAGCACGCTGGCATACGTCGTAGTACGCTGCCATTCGTTGTCGTACGCCGAGCTGTAAGACAAATTTTCCATGCTTGAAATTTTTCGACGTATGCCAGCGTATGACTCACACGTTCCGCATAATGATGGCCATAAGTTGGAGGCACGTTACGCGATCGTTGACACAAGTCGACACACGTTACTTGTACGTTACTCATAAGTCGAAACACGTCAAGGTAATGGTTAGCGTCAGTGTTCCAGACTCCCTGGCTTGCTTTTTTTATTTTTTTCGTTATGATGGTGATGTTGACACTTCAATTTCTCTTGCGGCTATAATATAATATAATTAATAGGCTGCCGCTCAACGATTTATATTATAACCGCACTAGAAATCAAAGCATCAACATCACCGTCATACCGAAGAAAAAAAAAAACCAAAAAAAAAAACCAGGGAGTCTGAAACACGGACGCTAACCATTACCTCGACGTGTGTCGACGTGTGTCAACGATCGCGTAACGTGCCTACAAGTTATGGCCAGCGTATGCGGAATGTGTGTCATACGCCGAGTGCGTCGAGAAATTTTCAACATGCTGAAAATTTCTCAACGTACTCGGCGTATGACGACGTATGCCAGCATACTACGACGTATGCCAGCGTACTATGACATATGCCAGTGTGCTCTTAATGAATACTAAACTTACCCATAACGTATTCGACGTGTGCCAGCTTGGTTCGGCAAATTTTTCATACGTCGGCATTCGCTGGCTAAAACGTCAAGGTGTGACAGCGGCTTCACACTTCGATGCCTGATGCGGTTATGATTTGAATCATCGAGTCGCTAGCCTATGAATAGCTACGCCACGTGATCGTCGGCGATACGCTGCCGCGCTATGCATAAGTTAGACTCTCGTTGGGCATAGGTTGTGAACGCCGACAATATGCTCAGCATTCGTTGGTATAAGTTATCAATATGTGATTGAAACGTTCTGTGTACGTTACTAATACGTTATGCATACATCCAACATGTTATTATATGCCCAAAACTTAAAAAACATCAATAGTTCAGCGTACGCAGGCGTTTTACATACATTTTGAGACCTTGCCATATGCTGGCTAAAACGTCAAGGTGTGACAGCCCCTTAACCAACCACCCGTTGCTATGCAGCGGCCCAAAAACCGCGTTTTAAGAACCCAAACGGTAACTGACGTAGCGCGGCTTCTATGATAGGTAGAGCGACCGGATCAACTCCTCCCTATTCCTTGCATCCCCATGTTGTTATCGCGACAGCATAACGTTCCTCTATCTCTCATAGTTTCCGAATGGCAGCCCTCCGAATGCGGAAAGGTGGTGAACCAGGAAATATGTTAAGTGACCTTGACCTCGGAAACCGTCGACGGTGGAACGTTCAAATTCGGTGTATGGATAGAGTTTAATAACCACTACAAAAATGAACCGCAGCATTTTTCCAGATTCGATCACCAAGGGTGTCGGGGCTGAAATACGTAAAATTCGAAAAAATACCTTTCCTCGACCTACTTTCACTATTTTCAATACTTGTCCTTCAGTTTTCAATGTGGAGAAACGAGACCCTTATTAGTTAATATCATCAAGGCGATACGGTTAGACGTAAACGAAAGCGTCTTGGCGTGGTGATAGAACATGGTTGGAAGAACATTTTTTGTCATTTACACTTTCCTCCATCTCTACTCTGAGGAGTGCCAGTTGACAAAATACGCAATTGGAAAAATCTTGCCAGGCAGAGGAACAATTGTATGTGAACCAATACGTCTTGGCAATGAATCTTCGTCAGTGGATCGGTCAGAATGAAAAGCATCGTATCCAGCGCTCCGATCCTAGCAGATCCCTGGTCGCCTACCGGCTTCTATTTTTATTTATCATGACAATGCAGCAACTCACGTGTGTATGTATATATATATATATATATATATATATATATATATATATATATATATATATATTGTACCAAAAAGACCTGAACAACTTTGTTTGTTAATATATTTAGTACCACAATTGATACAATGATACACTTTATTTTATGTGCTGCAGAACGCATCAGGTTTTCGTTATTTTCAGGTCTGGTGGCTTAATGTAAAATAAAATCGCTACTGCACAGGAGAAAGCTCAGTGTGTCGAATGGTTCATCGAGACTCGATATCTGACATGCAAGTTCAGTGTAATTTCCATCCCAAGTATGGAAGGAATCTACCCTCGCAGAGTGGTACAAGAGATTTGAGGAGACTGGAAGTTGTTGGAAACAGAACAGTACCAGTCGAACAAACACAAGTGCAGCAGACGTTGAAAAAGTATGAATTATTTCAACAAAGTCCCAGAAAATCAATTGGACACTCATTCAAAAAATTGGGACTACCAACCACCACTGACACAGGATTTTGCATGAAACACTGAAGCTTTATGCCCAAAAGGTACAGATTCTGCAGGAACCAAACCAAATGACTGACCCAACACAAAGCATTTGCCTTGCAAATGCTCAGTCACAGAGAGGATGATGAAGATGAAGATGACCTGAAAAACCCCCACGTGGTCATTGAACACATATGCGATAGTCCAAAGGTCAATGTATGCTGTGGCCTTCTCCATGATCGTTTGATGGGTCCGTTTTTATTTGCAGAGAATACAGCGACCTCAACAATTTGCATGAACATGTTGGAAGGATTCATCTTCCCACAGATTGAAGACCTGCAACCTGATATCATTTTTCAACAGGATGGAGCTCTCCCTCATTGGGCCTTAGTCGTTCAAGCCATCCTGAATGAAAAATTGAGGTCACTGGATTGGCTGGGACGCACTAAACGCCTGGCTCCCACAATCACCAGAAATAAC
>NC_140972.1:62527713-62605213 GCF_056783735.1 Eptatretus burgeri | reverse complement strand
CCCTCCTGAATCACGTGGTGTAATTTGGCATTGGTAGCTTCTTCCGTTCTAGAGTTATCGTGCCGACAAACAAACACACACACACACACACAAACAAACACACAAACAAACAAACAAGCAGTCATAGACTGGTACTTACGAAATCGTCAACTTGACCTCTCACCTTGTCTAATAAAAGCTGTCTCCCGAGAAGGTAGCGACGTAAACCAGAAGTTTCTACGATTATTCTGTACCAAACCATCAAAATCGTAACGTCGACTGAATAGAAGCAAAAATCTCCATTTCTCGACGCAATTATTTAATATTATTTTATCAGTCACAAAACTAATATTCGGCCATCCACCAACAATCATTTCATAATTCGACGGCTTAGCGAGTCAGTCATGCGAGGATAACCTTTGTTTTGATAAAAAAAAAAATTGACTTTTAAACACCATCTTTATCGAAAACACCATCAGCGCGCACACGGAAAACCTTTACATGATCAACGACGCCTCTGCTCGAGCGCGCTGCACCACGTGACGACCCGTGACGCGGCGAGTGAAATATTTTTTATACAATCTTAAAACGTCTCCAAAACATCCGATTTTTACCAGAATTTCGACAACCGAGTTTTCAGCGTTCTAAGCGATCACAAAAACCGAAGACAAAATTAAAATCGAACTTAAGATCAACTCGTAACGTCGATCGAAGCAAAAAATACTCCATTTCTCCACATGAATTTACGGAATTATGTTTGACCTCACTGTGACCTTGACCTTTGACCGATTTTGACCAAAATCTAATCAGCGCAAGCCATCACCCTCCTGAATCACGTGGTATAATTTGACATTGGTCGCTTCTTCCGTTCTCGAGTTATGGTGTCTTCAAACAAACAAACACACACACAAACAGAGGACGGAAGTCATCAATATACTTACGCAATCTTTAGATTTCGTTAGGAACAAAGAGACAGACAGACAGGGGTGAAAACATAACCTCCTTCCACCTTCGGTGGTGGTGGTGGTAAATATACCCATGTAGGTACCTCCACCTTGTAGCAACTGCCGACTGTACATCCCGATCGGGATAGCAACGTTCCTGTCGTCCACTGTCGGGTGCTCGGCAAGCAGTTTAAGCACTCAAGCAAGCACTCCAATTAAATGGTTGGCAAGCGATAGCTTTGGCCAAATGTTCGAATGAGACAAATAAACACTTTTTTGGAAATTGGAACTGGAACTGCAACTAAGTTCAAATCTGGAGCTTAAATTTTGTAACTCTGCTTAGTTTAAGAGATTCTTGAGGTTATGGCATGTGCTGAAATGAAATAAATCAACGAACGCTGGACGAGCGAGGTGGCTGATAAAGGATATAATTAAATAAGGCAATTAATTATATTCAAAGAGGGTGTATTAATTAAGCCAAACACCTAATTTT
Organism: Eptatretus burgeri; assembly: GCF_056783735.1. Taxonomy (NCBI): domain Eukaryota; kingdom Metazoa; phylum Chordata; class Myxini; order Myxiniformes; family Myxinidae; genus Eptatretus; species Eptatretus burgeri. Next base: position 62,603,797 of record NC_140972.1, on the reverse strand, counting down.
CACTCATGCACTTCATTGGCGTTCCCTTAGTATGCATGCAAAGTTTCAGGTTGCTTTGTTTCATGGTTTTGGAGTTATGGAGGACACACACACACACACACACACACACACACACACACACACACACACACACACACACACACACACACACACACTTATTCTAATAGATGCACGTACATGCATACATACTGTACATAATACATACATACATACATACATGTGCATAATTTGACCCGCTATTTTGTGCAAATGGCAATCATTTGATGCGTAATATCAAATGCATTAAAAGACATTTTAAAATGCAGTATTAGGATTGGCAGTCCCACCCCCTGGATGGGAGTTCCTGTCTCAGCCTACTTTCAGTGGGCAATTTAATGTGATGATATTTCCACAAAGTGATACTTTCTTTTGTAGCAGACTGTACATTAAAAATATGTATTTTGCCTTGCTGCAGCACACTAAAGTTTTTGTTATGTAAAACACCAAGTGATCAATTTTTAGTCCTCTCGTGAGGACTCTGTCATTTGAGCTATCTGGGTGACCCACCGGCTGAGCACGTAATTCCCCCACATTTAGAAATGCCACTCTCTTTCCGCCACTGCTTCCGGGACACTCCCTGCCAACCATCAAAGCAGCAACAGCCTGTCCACAAGAGGGTCTTTCCGGTCTGGGTGCAAAATTTTCATGCATATATAATGGGCAGTCAATAAGTCACTTTAAAATGGTGATATAAATTCGAGAATAAAATGTGTGTAGTTGTAGACGACATATGTAATATCTATGGGTAAAAGTCACGTTTTGCCTGTTTTTGATTTGGCAACATTGAGCGTATGATGCAACATACGCAACAGTCCCAAGATTTGATTTGGCAACAGTCCCAAGATGGCAGCTCCTTAAAGGGTGGAGGAGCTCCTTGTGAGCCAATGACCATCCATATTTAGTGGCCACCTGTGTCTGCGGACGTCCTCCTGCAGTTGGGTGACTTTTATTAGGAGATTGGTGGCAGGATTTGCACTCAGGTCACTGTAAAACACTTCATTCCACAAAACATTCCAAAAGCATAACAAAAAAAATCTGAAAACCCACTCTGTGGGAGTACCTCCTGTGCAGCTTCCCTTCACAAGCAGCTCACCGGATGCCGGGATTGGGGCAAAGCCTTCAGGACCCCCAATCTTTGATGATGGGCTGGAAACTATGGGGTAACATTCCCAGGTAAGATTGCAGGAGAGAATGTCGGGGTGGAGCTGAGTTGTCATCCACCAGATGGCCGTCTCCTTGGGCTAGCCTAAGGCAGTCCCTTTGGGTGGGTGCCTTGAATGTCCCATCCCTAAGAAAGGATGATCACCTGTCTCTCTTGTCATCTGAGTTCAAGCGTTTGGACATCGGTATTGCAGCCCTCTGAGGTTCGGAGACCGGATTGCGGCGAGACCATGGCAGGTGGTTACACCTACGATTGGTCTGGTGGTTCCCATGCCCAAGGAATTGCTGTAGCTGTGTCCAATAAACTGAATCCAATGAAAATTGAGGTAGCACCAGTCAATGAGCGTATTACGAGACTTAGGATTCATCACTCCTTGGGTCTCATTTCCCTGGTCTCTGTATATGCTCCGAATGAGGCGAGTGATCTCACCATGAAGGACGCATTATACGAGTATGCCACGATCGAGTCTGTGGTTGATCAGTGCCCCAGATGAGATACTCTACTTGTCTTGGAGGGATTTCAATGCCACGGCTGGCACTGATAGTTATGAGACGTGTGTTGGTCCCCATGGGTCTGCAACTGTGAACCAGAATAGCACTAAGTTCCTTAACTTTGCAAGAAGTCATGGACTTCGGTTGGCTGGTTCATTACTTCAGTGCCACAAGTTAATCGCTGGGCTTGGTATTCCAATGCTGGTGGTGTGGCAAAATAGATTGACCATGTGCTCCTTGATGGTCGTTGGAGGATGACCAAGAACTGCAGGGTCCACTGGAGTGCTCAGTTCCTCAATATTGACCACCGGATTGTTGTAGCAACTCTTAAGTTGCAGCATAAATCCAGGAGAATGGTACCATCCCAGCATAAGCTGGATGATGGCAAGCTCAAGGATGAGCGTGTAGCTGAAGAGTTTGCGAACAGGCTGAGTGGAGATTTGGGGGGTCTGGGTGCTTGGAGGATCCTGAAGAGTTGTGGAGTGCCTTCATGACCACTGTCCTTGATGTTGCCGGTCGATTTCTTGGAACTCACCGAGGGCGAAGAAGAATTTTGTCTCTCAGGGGACACTGGGAACCATTGTTCAGAGTCACGGGGCCAGCTGAATGGCAGACCTGAGCTGTTCAGGGAGCTGAGGCATAAAACTGTACGTGCAATAAAGGTGGACAAGGAGGCCAATATGCAAGGAATCTGTGAGGGGATAGAGCATCACTTGTGGTCAAGTGATTCTTGTCCTGCTTTCAGGGAAATTTGCGCATTGCGTTTATCCAAGCCCATCCCCCGGTGTGCTGAAGTTAGAGCAAGGGGTGGTGGGCTCTTGACAGAGAACTCTGAAGTGAAGGCCCGCTGGGCTAGTTACTTTGAGCGGCTGTACCAGGCTGATCCACCAGCTGTCAAGTTGGTTGTCAGGGGTGTTACAATCCCTATTGCTGACCCTCCAATGAACTGTGGTCCACCTTTGTTTGTGGAAACACAGGCTGCAGTGAACCGGTTGAAATGAGGTTAAGCTACTATACTGGGATCTGTGGTATTCATGCTGAACTTCTCAAGGCTGGTGGAAATGCTGCACTCATGTCGTTGCATACAGTTCTGTGATCTGCCTCGATCACAGAGATCATCTCAACTGACTGGAAGAGAGGCCTTATTGTCCCTCTCTGGATAGGGAAGGGTGATCGCCAAGAATGCAACAACTACTGAGGGGTGACGCTACTCTCAGTGCCGGCCAAGGTCTTTACTCGGATAATTCTTGATAGGGTTAGCCACCATCTGCTTGAGCACCAGCGTCCAGAGCAGTCAGGCTTTATACGAAAGACGGCAAGGATTGACCGGAAACTTGCTCTTCGGTTCCTCACCGAATGCAGACGAGAGTTTAGGTCGGGGCCGCTTGTAGCCTATGTTAAGGGGCTGTCACACCTTGACGTTTTCGCCAGCGTATGGCAAGATCTCAAAATGTATGTAAAACGCTGGCGTACGCTGAACTATTGATGTTTTTTTTAAGTTTTGGGCATATAATAACGTGTTGGACGTATGCATAACGTATTAGTAACGTACACAGAACGTTTCAATCACATATAGATAACTTATACCAACGAATACTGAGCGTGTTGTAGGCATTCACAACCTCTGCCCAACGATAGTCTAATTTATGCATTGCGCGGTAGCGTATCGCCGACAATCACGTGGCGAAGGCTATTCATAAGCTCCGGCTCGACGATTCAAATCATAACCGCACTAGACATCGAAGTGTGAAGCCGCTGTCACACCTTGACGTTTTAGCCAGCGTATGCCGACGTATGAAAAATTTGCCGAACCAAGCTGGCACACGTCGAATACGTTATGGGTAAGTTTTGTATACGTTAAGAGCACGCTGGCATACGTCGTCATACGCCGAGTATGTCGAGAAATTTTCAGCATGTGGAAAATTTCTCGCCGTACTCGGCGTATGACACACGTTCCGCATACGCTGGCCATAAGTTGTAGGCACGTTACGCGATCGTTGACACACGTTACTTGTACGTTACTCACAAGTCGAAACACGTCAAGGTAATGGTTAGCGTCGGTGTTCCAGACTCCCTGGATTTTTTTTTGTTTTTTTTTCTTCGTTATGATGGTGATGTTGACACTTCGATTTCTAGTGCAGTTCGAATTTAAATCGTTGAGCGGCAGCCTATTAGTTATATTATATTATAACCGCACAAGAAATCGAAGTGTCAACATCACCGTCGTACCGAAGGAAAAAAACCAAAAAACCAGGGAGTCTGGAACACTGACACTAACCATTACCTTGACGTGTTTCGACTTATGAGTAACGTACAAGTAACATGTGTCGACGTGTCCACGATCGCGTAACGTGCCTACAACACGTTACTCATAGGTTAGAAATAAGTTTCAGGTACGCTAAACATTACCTCGACGTGTTTCGACTTATGAGTAACTTACAAGTAACGTGTGTCAACGATCGCATAACGTGCCTACAACTTATGGCCAGCATTATGCGGAACATGTGAGTCATACGCTGGCATACATCGAAAAATTTCAAGCATGGAAAATTTGTCTAACAGCTCGGCATACTACGACAAATGCCAGCGTACTATGACTATGCCAGCGTACTACGACGTATGCCAGCGTGCTCTTAACGTATACAAACTTACCCATAACGTATTCGACGTGTGCCTGCGTTTTTGCCAAATTTTTCATACGTCAGGCATACGCTGGCTAAATCGTCAAGGTTTGACAGGGCCTTTCATCTCTGTGAAGCGTTAGATTCAGTGAATCAGGATGCCCTCTGGAGGATTGTTGGTCTTCGTGGGGTGCCACCAAAACTGATCGATCTGATGTCTGAACTATACTCTTGTACTGAGAGTGCTGTGAGATGTGGTGGTACCATCTCTGACATATTTCCAGGTGTTACTGTAGTTGGTCAGGGGTTTGTACTGGCTCCCACACTTTTCAGCACTTGTATGGACTGGATTCTGGGGAGAATGTCGTGGAGATCAAGCTGCGGTGCATCATTTGGGAATGTCACAACCTCTGACCTTGATTTCGCAGATGATGCAGTCATCTTTGTGGAGACTTTAGATATCCTTTTGGGGGCCCTTGACGTGCTGAATGAGGAGTCGGAGCTGTTGGGATTACGGGTTTCCTCGGTCAGAACTAATATCCAGGGTTTTGAACACATCTTGGCTGCTGCTATCCTGTCTGTACCTGTTTTTGGTGAGGATGTTGAGGTCACGAAGAGATTCACTTACCTTGGCAGTGGTATTCATGTCTCTGCGGGCTGTGAGCCAGAGGTCAACAGATGTCTGGGTCGGGTCTGGGAAGAAATGCATTCACTGGATCACGGGTTGTGGCGCTGCCGGTACCTGTGCGGGAGGACGAAAGTCCGAGTCTTCAGGTCCTTGGTGCTTCCAGTCTTGCTCTATGGATGTGAGACTTGGACTCTGACCAGAGATCTGAGATGGAGACTTAATTCCTTTGGTACCAGGTCTCTTCAAAGAATCCTTGGCTATCGCTGGTCGGACTTTGTGCCCAACGAGCAGTTGCAGACAGAATCTCAAATTGAGATTTGTTACTTCCATAGTCTGTGAGCATCAGCTGTGGCTGTATGGACATGTGGCTCGTTTTCCTGATGCTGATCCTGCTCACCAGATTCTCCCAGTTAGGGAGCCTCGAGAGTGGAGGAGGCCAATGGGCCGACCATGTGCCTTGTGGTTGCAGCAGGTTGATCAGCATCTCAAGGAGATGGGGATGGGCCTGGCATCTGCCTGGGGGATGGCCGGACTGAGGCCCCTGGAGTACTGGCGGAAAGTGGACGCAGCAACGCGCTGCTCTGTCGCATGCTCCCATACCTGACCTGACCTGGCTCCTTTAGAAGCATGCACTCGGGAGGAGCAACATTCTTTCACCCGTTTCTTGGGAAGTGACGGTGTGAATCCCAGTCAAATCCATCATAGAATGAAAATGCATCATGGTGATGCATGTTTATCGCTTCAGCAGGTGTATGACTGGGACAGGAAGTTTAAAACTGGAGTTCTTTCAGTTCGGGTGTGAGTTGTTTTGGCACCCACCTTGCAGACGCTTTGCAAAACCCCAGCACTTTGTGAATGATGTGATGTGCTGAACCATGGCTAATGTTCAATTTGGAGACCACTTCATCCAGCATAATGTGACGGTTTTCTCTTTGCATGTGCTCAACTCCTGCAACTATTTCTGGTGTGTCAGCTGTGTGAAGTTGGCCCAAGGGAGCAGCATCTGCCACACTGGACACTCCACTGTTAAACCTCCTGTCCCAATTGTACACCTGCTGCAGTGATAAACATGCGTCACCATATTGCATTTTCATTCTGCGATTAATTTCACTGGGATTCAAACCCTCACTTCCCAATAAACGGATGACAGAACATTGCTCTTTCCTGATGCATGCTTCTACGGGAGCCGCCATCTTGGAACTGCTCTACTGACGTCATCAACTCAATGGTGCGAGATCTAAAACAGGCAAAACATGACTCTTCCCCATAGATATAACATATGTCGTCTACAACTACACACATTACATTCTCCAATTTATATCACCATTTTAAGGTTACTTATGGCTAATGACTGCGCCTCATAGATATGTATGTTTGCCTGTGTGTGTATGGACACATAGCTTCCATTAAGACCAGACCAATCAGCTTTTCGACCAGACCAAATCATAAATTCCAGAAACAATCAATGTTAGGTGCTGATGTGATGATGGACCAGTCTCAACTGGAGAGAGCAGATGTGATGATGGACCGGTCTCGATTGACAGAGCAGATTTTAGAGCAAATCAATGAACTATACCAAAATGTCATAAGTCTCTGTGGCTTTGGAGTTTTCTAATAACTGCCTAAGAAGTGCACCACCAGCACATGGTCAGAGAAGCCCAAATGAGCTGATTAGGAGCAGAACACATTGGGGAGAAAGTTTGAAATGACAAAATCCAGATTTGAATTGTTGCCATTTGGGAGATGTGTACTGGTAAATACTGGCAGAGTCCCTGTTCTATGGGCAATCTTGTTCCAAGCATGGAACACGTTCTTCTGACATATACCTTTATTTAGGTGGTGTATAGGCAACTATCTCTCTCTATTGAGTGCAGCCTGTGGCTGCTGCTTGCATTATTGGTTGGGACGCGGCTATGCCGCTGATGCAGTGTCCCCCTTACCAGTACACCGGTGCTCATTTTGCAGACCTCGGAAGGATGACAGGCTGAGTCAACCTCCTGGTGTATTTTTGACAGGCCAACGGGGCTTGAACTCAGGACCCTAGGATCCCAAGCCGCCACCCTAACCACTAAGCCAACGCCAGGCTTATATCGGCAACTGACAGCTCTGTATAGAAATAACCCAAAAATAAATAACCTGGGTTACGTGCATGAAACAAAAACATTCCTAATGCTTATAATTCAAAACACCTCATTGTACTGGAAAACGTGGGGACAGGAATACTGCACTGTAAAGGGTGGGGACTTGTAATACCTGGGGGCAGCGCTACACGATACACGTTTACATGAAGAATTTGCGTTCACCCTCATCCCCCCCACCCAAGACCACTGGCAAAGATAAAAGCACCCTTATCCCTTAATTAGGGTCATGCTGATCCTATGTAGCAAGTCTGGATGTAATCAGCCCAGAACTGTAGGAGGAGTAGCACACCAAACAAACAAACAAACACAAGTCTGTGAATTTTAGTAAGGATACAGACCAAGTCAAGCTATTTCAGAAAAGGACTTAGCTGCTCAGCCATGTGCCAAAGTATGGGAAACCAACACCATGCAATTTCCATCAAACCAATGCATATTCAAAGAAGCCTAATTCTAACATGAATCTCGACTTTGTGTTTAAAAAAAAAGGAAAGTAAAGAAAAAAGGAACAGCCAACCAAGAATTGCCCAAAGTGTTACTTTTGTAACAAACAGAATCGAGCAGCCCAATTATCAAGAGACCTTTCATTCCTAACCCAAAAACTTCCTCAGGGCCTTGATTTGCCGACAAAGTTTGCGGAGTTTGCTCATAAATTATAAAGTTAAAGAAATCATAAATGACTTTGCTATCCTTTGGTGGGGGCATTAACTTGGCTGTCCCATCTGTTAGCACTAACTGGTGAACACTATTAGATTTTGCGGTTAATTTGAAAAATAATATGCCATTGTGTGCCAGTATCCTTAACAAATTCCAAAACCCTGCACTAACCTCAGCACCCCACAATGCAGTGGTGTCCTATCTATGGTTGCTTCTCAGCAATACGGAAACTACTTTGGCAAAATCAAAACAGTGTGGTCATTGGAGGGATTATTTTAATACTTGAGTAGATCTGGCTTTGTTTTTGATCACCTTTTAATTGAAGCATTCCATTCACTTCGGACCCACTGATGACATCACTAATTATTGACTAAAGTTTTGTACAATATACACATAATCTTCCTAAAGTTCTATCTTGTCGGGTTGCATTTCACTTGTTCAACAAAAATGCTTGAAATCACATTGCCTGTATAACATCGAAATTTCATTCCATCCATCCATTGTGACCATACACTGTGCAGAGCGTTGGTGCTGCTTAAGCAGACTCCTTGACGATTGGGCACAATCCTGAACGGGTCGTCACTCCAACGCAGGATACCAGCAAGCTGGTACTCATTTTGCCGACCTCGGAAGGATGACAGGCAGAGTCAACCCCACCTGGTATTAATTTAACAGCTGAGTGGGATTTGATCTCAGGATCCTCAGATCCCAAGCCCACCACCCAATCCATTAAGCCAACACCAGGCATATAAATCTCATTCCTGTGTAGTCTGCTTGATTGCTGTCTACATGAATACATAATTCCGTCTATGAAATTTTCTCTAAAACTTCATGTTATTTTCTATTCCATGTTCTTTATCGTTGACCAAAAAATATAAGGCCAGACCATATCATATGACTAAATATATATATATATATATATATATATATATATATATATATATATATATATATATATATATATATATATATATATATATATATATATGAAGTCTTAGAGTTTAGGCAAGCTTGTACACCTGTTTAAAACCACTTAAGCCCATCCATTTGATGTGATCACACTTTTTTGCTTTTGATATGTGCAGAAATTAGACTGTAGCCCATTGTTATTGCATCTGTAAAATGGCTAAGCGTTATAAACAAAACTAAAAAGGCTCGGAAGAATTTTAAAAAAGAAGTAATAATCAGGATGAGTTACTGAAGCTTATAAAATATTCATTATGGTGAAGCCAGCGTGGGGCACTCATAATAACAGATTAAAAGTATTGCCCACATTGATAGCATCTCGTCTTTTTTTTCCATTCCAGTTGTTCCAAGTCCCCAATGAAACTTTGTTTCACTCGCAGCCATGATTAATAAGGTCTTGGGTAGTAAGACAAAACACATTGCTCATTCCACAAGGAATCTAGGTTAGGGGTGATTCGGAGAATCAGGATTGGAGGTGAAGGGGACAAGGGGAGGTTCAAAGACAGGGCTCCAGTAACACTTTACTGCTCTCTATTTTTGAAAGGAATGACTTTCCCTCAATTTTACATTTTACAAACTTAATAGCAGGTTCACTCTCCAAATATTATTGTCAAAAATTGTTTACTTCTTTCATGGCCGCAATTATTTTTACCTTCACGTGAGGTCGGTCAGGGAACATTTACACCCCAAAGTCTTTCACAAACCCGCTGATTCGGTTGACAGAAAGTGGTAGGAATGTGAAATTTGTTGGGATGCCAGCGATAACTCACCAACTCTTCATGAAAGATCATATCTTTAAGTCCACAAACGACCAGTACTGGCAGAGGGTCATCGGGCTTAACTGTCTTCCGATGGACGGCACACACAATGATGTTTCACCCTTCATATTAAACACCAGGGTGACAGTTTAAAGAAGGTAAATATAAATTGGTTCCTGTCTACTTTTTGAAGTAAGGCCTAAGTCACAATTGCTCTACGGCGAGGATACGGCAGCCGTATGCCCTCTGAATTGACAAACATGCGGCGGCCGCAGAGTTTCTGTGGTGGCCCTACGCCGTTTTGCAATCTTTTACAGGCCGTAGGGGTCGCCGTGGAATTATAATGCGGAGTTATAACTTTTTTTCATTTCTACGTTCGCCGTAGCAATTTGACAAGCCGAAAAAAAAAAAACTGGTAAAAAAAAAAAAATTAACCCATTCGTTACCAGCCGTCTGGCCGCACGTTCACCTTAGGGCTCCCTTGCGGTCGCCTTGCGGGCAACTTGCGTCTGCCTTGAAAATTCTATGGCCGCCGCAGGGCCCCCTTAAGGTCACCGTGTGAGATCAAATCAAAGACCGTATGGCAACCCCACGTTTTCGGTCTCCACAATTTCTAAATACGCCGTGCGGCTCCCCGAAAAATAAAAACATATGTGACTGCTACATTGTGTGACCGTGGAAATACTGCGGCCGCCGTATAATTGCTCGTGGCCGTAGATTTTTGAGACCCCACGGCCGCCGTGGCAAATGTGACTTAGGCCTAAATAACACCTTAAACACTCTGCAAGAAAGCTACAATAAACAAACACCAGGAATTTCCTGGTAGCTCCTTGGATGGAAATGAAGACTTTTGGTAATGAAACATTCTTGAGATGTGCTCCTCAACTGTTGAGATCATCTGTCTCTATATTACTAAAACTCTCATCTTGTATATATGTATGTATGTATGTATGTATGAATGTAGGTATGTATATTTGTATGTTCCCTAAATACAGCCAAAACGGTACCCGATAGTGCAAATTTTTTTGTGCTACCTTACTGACCATTCTTCTGCGGTGTGCAGTATCAAGTTTCGTTCAAATTGGGCAACGAAAAAAATTATCAAAAAATCAATTCCCGATTCAGTCAAGTACTCTTCCGGGAGAATTTGATAAATGCAAACAGCCCCAGTGGTATAGTTTGCTGGAGCTATCTTTTTTTTTTTTTTGAAATGATTTATTTTAAAATCTCAAACATTTTGTATAGACAAAGAACGATTTATTTTTAAGCATAAAATAAACATCGCCATTTTGATCTAATACTTCTGCGTTCATTAATAAATAAAATTGTGTTTAGAAGATTACGCACAATAATTTCTTCAACTTTCTTTTCTCCGTTTTTTTTTTTTCCGTATTGACGCGCAATATCAAGTTTCGTTCAAATCGGGCAACGAAAAAAATTATTAAAAAATCAATTCCCGATTCAGCCAAGTACTCTTCGGGATTATTTGATCAATGCATACAACCTCAGCGGTATATTTCCCTGGAGCTATCTTTTTTTTTTTGAAATGATTTTTTTTTATCAACTGGTCACAACGGGAACCCAACGGGTTCACGGGTCGTCTAGTTGATTCCAAAATTTGCACAGACTCATCACACAGCTATATAGGAAATGCAACCTTAATTGATAATCCAAAATTACCCGATGGCAGAACAAACTTCCAATCTTTTTTTTAAACTCTTATTGATTCACTTTTACTTCTTACTTCTCCATGGCTATTGCCTCAATGGGTACAAGGGTTGTAAAAGGTCAATGCAACATTTATCATTCAAGAAGCTTTTACGCCACAGACTTGACGTTGTGCATGTGCACACGCACGCGTACACACACACACACACACACACACACACACACACACACACACACACACACACACACACACACACACACACACACAAACACACAGACACACACACACGTCATTATGTCGTTGGTTATCATCTAAAAAAAACACCAAATTTGGGTAGGAAAGTTATTTTTCCTCCTGGCCTAGTTATCCCATCCTGCACCGTGGTCCTGTGAAGAGGTTTCCTTGTTTCAGGACGAGGTGAAGGTTTTGGCAAGTTTTTCCTCTTCTTCTTTTTCTCTGTAGTCCAACCCATTTTGTGGCTCTCAGCCTTGTTTCGGATGAATTTCAATAAATAAATGAAAAATGAATTAATTAAATATCTTCATATGGTGGGTTTCAGAAGGTGAAATGTAGTCCTCCCAATTCTCAAAATGTGTGTGTGTGTGTGTGTGTGTGTGTGTGTGTGTGTGTGTGTGTGTGTGTGTGTGTGTGTGTGTGTGTGTGTGTGTGTTTGCAAACGCTTACAAAAACACATGTTATTACATGTCTAATGACATGACATTCGTGAGAATGATTAGTTTGTTGAAGAAATTTGTTCTCAAGATAAGATTTTCAGTGAAGTTAAATGGCAGATGACAATTTTAATAACCTGGATAATACATTGGGTGATGTTGTCATTGTCACTGACTGAAATTGACTAGCCAATAACAAAATCACACAAAAATTATGCTACATGCTTCACTCAGGAAGAAGTACAGAAGGGTAGGGCAAGATGCTCCCCATTCATCTTTACACCACCTTCTCGGTGCTGGTCACGTATGATCCGTGTCCTGAATGTCGTGGCCAACAGTATCCTGGGAATGTTTAAGTGAAAAAGGTTCCAGATACTGAAAAAAGCATCGAGGAAGAGGTATTTATCCAGGAGGCATCTTACTCTACCTCATTCTACTCCTGCAAAGCAACATGACGTACTTTGGACTCAAGTCCAGTCAAAGACTTAGTGGTGTATTAGCCATCTGCGCCACAAACTTTTGTCAAGTTACAAAACAATTGCAATGGCTAATTTTGTTTATGATAAGCATTGTAGAGTAATTGAATGTTGCGTTACAAGTACATAATACTACCAATAGTATTGGTACAGTTATTAAACAACTGGGTTAATTATTCAGAATTGCGTTAAAGTTTTGATTTCTAATAGGGCATTTGTCTGCTCTCAGGTGCAACAATCACCGCTGCCACTCTTACTTTATCCCAAAATGTTGTTATGTATCAGGAGTAGCATTGCATCATTATACCTGGTGTTGGCTTAATAGTTATGGTAGTGGGCTTGGGGTCCTAGGGTCCTGAGTTCAAATTTTGCTTGATCATTGAATTAATACCAGGTGGGTTTAACTCAGCCTGTCATCATTTTGGGGTTGGCAAAATGAGTACCAGCTTGCTGTGATGATTGAGCCATTTAATATCCTGTGTCAGAGTGCTGACCTGTCCAGAACTGTGCCTCGTAGCCCAGGAGACTGCTTCAGCAGCACCAATGCTCTGTCCAGAGTGGAGTCACAATGGCTGGATGAATTGTGTCATTTCACATTTTAAGGTTGGTTTGGCTCAGACTGTCAATAATTTTGGCCTGTATATCTACTTTTCCACATTGGAACAACCTGTTGCTTTCTGTACCCTGAGGACATGACCCACAGTCCATTTGAGAAGGTCCAATATGACTGAAAAGTAAGGAACCTCAGGCACCTAATCATAGCCATTTGATGGCGAGTCAGATTTTTACCTCGTAGCATCTTTATTGCTTCCGAGTTTAAATACCTACTGCACATCTTTATGACGTAATGTGTCGCTTTGCAGTGTGGATGAAAATATTACCATTCAGCTTGAAAGGAATCATTTCAAACTTGGGTGTGCTGCGAATTACTTTTTGGTAATATAGTTGCTAATTAATCTGGGGTAACTTTTGGTAATACTGTTGAAATCGGTGTGAGGGCGATATCATACCTATTCAAACTACTGTGCTTTCAAAGAATGATTTAAATATCTCGAAATCTATCTTATCTGAAAATGAAAGGTTGAGAATTAAAGACGAAAGGACCATAAATACGAATAACATACAAAATGTTCTCAGAATGAGATGCTTAACAATCGCCCGAGAAACATCAACATTGTTATTTTTCAATAGACTAGTATTGAACTCATCCCTTCGCTGAACAAACAACATAAGTCGTCTTCGCTGATGGTAGCAGTACAGTAATACAGTAGGATTTATTGACAGTCGATACTTGCAATTTTTTTTATTGCAGAAGCATTTTGTTTACTACGAAGAACCTCGCATTAATTTTAATAATACGCACACTTATTCGCCAAAAACAATGTTTTGACTTTGTTTTATGTTTCCAGGTATCTGACGTTACATTGTTTGTTTGTTTTTCCAAGTTGCAACTTGCAATTCTTATTGAATCATGAATAATATGCCGATGTAAAGGCCTAGCCTAGTGCTAGACGTAACATCTACAGACTTCACATAGTCATATACAGTGAAGCAATGGGACAGATAGAGTGCTGGACGCCGGAATGACGTGCACATCCAGACAGAGGCCGAGCCTCGCGCTATAAGTAATGCCGTTCCAGATGTAATGACATCCCAGTGAAAAGTGTGACACACAGAGAGAGAGAGAGAGAGAGAGAGAGAGAGAGAGAGAGAGAGAGAGAGAGAGAGAGAGAGAGAGAGAGAGAGAGGGACGGACGGACGGACGGACGGACGGACGGACGGACGGACGGAGAAATCCGGCTACTTTATTGTATTGATAAGTCCACAAGTTTGGTCGCTCGATCAAGATCGGGTTAGTTTGACTGGAGTAAAGCATCAAGAAGATTGTAATCAACGAACAGCATAAATTAAGTCGGGAGTGCAACATGGAAATGATGGGTCAAATGGCCTCCACGTTTCCATATTTTAAGTCTTTCAGGATCATTCGTCCACTCGTTGGACTTAATGTAATCCTACATAGACCGAACACCTTTTGTCTATCAATTTCCATTCTGCAAACAGAAAATAAATATTTTATTGCAGTATTTAATTCCGACAGAATGCAGTCCCAGCTCTGCCCATCTCCCTGATGAAGAGGGCATCCGACATGCAACACTTGATCGCTCAAAGCACCATTTTTCATGTTTTTACATAAATTTGTTGAAGAATTGAAAGTTGTTGTGACGTTGATGTTTCACCTGTGAAAATAATGCGGTACAGCAGATTTCAGAGAAATTTGCTGAGTTTGGAAAAATACAAGGAACAAACAAATAAACAAACTAGAAGACGTCGTGCAGAGCACGATACATGCAAAATCCATAAAACAAATTTGACCTCAAAAATAATTTCCTGGTTAAATTCAGTGACCTGAAATATAAATCCTCTTCAAATTTCAAGTCAATCGGATGAAAATTAAGGATTTTAGAAATATCACTTGAGTTGTTGACCTTCAGCCGATGTTGACCGTTTGGTCGATGTTGACCTCAAAAATAATTTACTAGTTGAATTCAGTGACAAGAAATATAAAACTTCTTCAAATTTCAAGTCAATCAGATGAAAATTGAGGATTTTAGAAATCCCACCTAAGTTGTTGACCTTTGGCCTATGTTGACCTTTTGACCCTTTCACCTCAAAAACAATAGGCTTCTTCTTTATGAGAAACTATACCATTTGGTGAAGTTTCGTGACGATTGGTTTAAAATTGTGACCTGTCGGTGACAAACAGACAGACAAACAGACAGACAGAATAACAAAATCGACAAACCAATATACTTGAAAATTCTTCGATTTTGCAAGTAACAGACAGCTAGACTTGCTCATGCACCGTTTATGTCGATATAATTATTAAGGAAATATTTTTCCTTAATAATTATATATACTTGTAGATTGAAATCTTTTTTTTTAAAGTTTGTGATTCTTGGATTATTGTGAGTATCTCATTCCTGGAACTCCATGAAAGTCGAGAGTACACCTCCCTCCCCTTGATTTGCCGAATCACAATCAGACTTCTAATGGGTTTTCCAGTTTAAACGAGAAGGGCGAACGTGATTTTTCAGTTCAAGAACCACAGGTCCCATTTGACAACTCTGCCACAATGATACAAGAACATTTTGGTCATTGGAAAATCGTATTAAGTACGATGCCTTAAGGCACCGAGGTGGGACAGCCGCTGGAGGCAGTCTCACCCTGCTCTGCACCTTGCGTGGTCTCCGTCACACTGATGGCGAGTTGGCCTCCAAATGAGTTCATGCCCATCATTCCAGGCAAGCCAGGAGGAGAGTTGTTGATGGCAGGAATCTGGTTGTGGTTCCGCGGAACACTATATAGTGCTTCAGCAATGTCCGCTGCTCGCTTCAGGATGATCTCCTGCAAACAAGTACATGCACGGCTTCCTCACTTCAAGTCTAAACTTCATCAGAGCAACATCAGGTTTTAGCAGAGTAATGATCCTCAAAAAACATGCATTCGCTGCTATAAAGATATCTGTATTGTTAATATATCTCCCCTCTCACCACTTTTTTTTCTTAGTAATGCAGTAAAATGCATCTTGGGTGATTGCCAATTTAAACTGCCACATAAAAAAAAAATGTTGACCAATTAAAAACCACCAACTAAAAATTGCCACATAAAATTGCTGGACCCAGAAGAGGTATTTTCAAACATTCCAAAAGTCAGATTTGAAGCTCTTCAATCAGCTTTCAATTTGTTCACAAAAATGTTTGGACACATCGCGCAGGTGATCATATGAGAAAAACTTAGGCCAGTGAATGCATAATGCAGGTTGTCGAGTGAAGAGGTAAAAAGAGGCTTCTCGTATTGCTTTCACAGGGGTTTTGCTTTGAGCTAAGCTTTGTTCTTCACACTGAATACAAATTATTTTTGTTTGAGTAATATTCTATTATAAATAACCACAAGTGGATTGCCATCAGGTAATTAAAAGGAAAGATATGTATGTGCATAGGTGTGTGTGGGTGTATATGTATGTGTAGGGGGAGGGTGTGTCTTGACAGGATGGTGTGGAGGTAGTGCACTCACTCTTGAGCTGTCTAATGTGGGTTCAGTTTCCAACCAAACTACAGACTGTCCCATTGGTACTTCACATATACAAGGTTACATCACAAAATGTGTCGTCCCTCGGATGAACGTTAAGCTCGGTGTCCCATGTGCTTGCGTTAGTTGGTGAACGTTAAAGATCTCAATGGTGTCATGTGACAAGAGTAATAGAGTATATGTGTGAACAATTCCAAATCAGGTGCAGTTGAAAGTCAGGCCTGACCAGACAGTTCCTGAAACACTTGGGGCAAAGTCTTGGTTTCAGTAATAGTGTGTGTATGTGTGTATGTGTATGTGTGCATGCACACACACACACACACACACACACACACACACACACACACACACACACACACCAATGTGTGTTTTGTATCGGTGCAACCATAATTGTAATTTTTAGCTGTTGTGAACTATGTGATACAATAAATAACTAGGAGGGCAAATCGGTAGAGCGCATACCTCCGCCACATAATGGTTGATCCAAAATAACATATCGGGCCCAATATATTTTTGAAATATCATGTGATATATCGTTTTTCGCCCTATCTCTCAATGGGGAAGAAGCACTTCAAAAATTAAATAATTCTCGCATCCAGATCCGGATTTTCACCAAAATCAAATCGATTTGTCATGGTCACACACCCAACCTGTGCACCAGATTTCATCCGGATCCGTCCTCACCTTTTTGAGATATCCTCGCACACAGACAGATAAACAAACAAACAAACAAACAAACAGACAGAGAGGGGTGAAAACATAACCTCCTTCACCTTCGGTGGCGGAGGTAATTAGCACATTCAGAGAATGTGCACTGTTTGTGATTTGAATGCTGACAATATGCAGATTCCATCAAATCATCCTCCAGGTAAGAGCATTCCTGATTAATTTGGAAGGTTTTTTAAATTCAAGTAAGATTCACCAAAACACTCTCTCCATTTGTTCATTTCTTCTCATTATTCCAAAATGTATGCTGGCTGTAAAACAACCGGCGAATATGAACATCACAATTACAACACCATGGTGTTTCTCTTAAATTCTCTGCATAATACAACTTTCATAACAAAAAAAGACTGCCGTGCATGAGATCTTGGCCACATGAGGAAAGGTAGCCGTGTGAAGCAGCGAGTGAATAATACAAGTTTTACATTTTTCAGTGTCGAGCACAAAGAGTAAATTAAATGGTGGGTCTGATCACTCCTTCAGTCCAGCTTTGCCGGAACCATACAACTATGAAATCTCACACGAACACCGTTACACCTGTAGGATAACTGCACCTGCCCAGAGTTATTTATTTCTACAAATGATCTCGCAATGATCCAAAGTAAATTAGACGCTGGTCCATGCTTGTGCATTTATGAGGTCAATTTTATGACTTTCACAACCCACCCAATCCCTCTCCCACCCAATCCCTCCTCCTCCCACAATAAAATAATCATGCATTTGTGGACACTAGGAAGCAGGGCAGCAAATTCAGCTAAATATCTTTTTAACTGGCTTTGTGACACCAATTAACGCAGCTACGAGTGAATTAATGCACACACAACGCATGTGACATGGTGCAATTACCGAATACAGAGAACGTTCTTTTTAAGCACACTTTCACCGCCTGCTAGCGGTGACTGTTAATATGTTGTGTGCCGTTTCTTTTCACTCTCACGCTTCCTCCAAACCAACTAGCGGCAAAACATATGCATACCCTTATGCTCCACTGTCTCTTGCCACGCACGGCAAGTGGCTCCCATTACCGCTAACTGCGTGGATACTGGCGACCTTCCTGCACTAATGCTTGGAAAACACATTCTTATACGACACTGAGCTCAAATTACCTATCACTCCGCTTTTCATCAAGCCCTTGGAAATTATAATGTCTCTCCCAAAGTACAACGAGCACGCTTCCAATTGCATTCACCTGTGAATTGCTCGAACAACACGTTTCAAAAGAAAAGGAGCGGATTGTTTGTCCCTTTGAAACCGCCATGTAGTTGCTGTGTGAAAATAATATCAGAGCCACGAGGTAGGGGGAAGGATGATGGTGGCTGATGAGAAAGACAGTCATATAAGGTGTGAGCTTTGCTTATACATCCAAAATTACGGTGGAAGCCATTATTGTTATTCATTGTCGCTTGTTTTGTAATTCTTTCGTTCTGTGTCATTCAGTGACAATTAAACCTATGGATTGGGATGACGTAGACCTAGAACCACAGTAGTTTGCCAAAAATAAAAAAGAAAGGAAAATTTGTACTTGTGAACATGCATATTCAAAATTAAGCCAGAAACAACCCGTGGAGACGCACAGCAGATGCAAGGGCTCAGGTTGGACGCATCGACCACTGAGCGATTTCCTTCCGAGACCGTGCAGGTACGGTGAGCCTGGTGGTAAGGATCTTCCCTTGGATACTTGGGAGGGTACCTAACACCAGGCTCATGCAACTGCATTGTCCTAGATGAAGACAACTCGGTTGTCGAAATGCTGGACTTACCCCTTCCCAACTGGGAAGCTATACTATATTTGGTGGGGCCTTAATTTGAAATACAATGCTGTTATTAACACTTACTACACCAAAGAACAGTTTGTAATCGGTAGAACCAACTAGACTTGCCAGAACAGGGAGAACAGAAAATGCAAGAACATAACTGACTCGAGGATGTTCTTTTTTTGCTTATAAAAGGAGGTCAAAGGATCAGAAGGTCCAAAGTCTCAGTCACATAGTGCCCCCCATCAGAGACCGGGAGTTAAATAATATTACGTCACGATGAAAGCCACCTTACCAATGCTATATTATGTCTGCATTTTGCATCGTCTGAGATCAGTAAGACTGACGTTTGAACACCAGTTAGCAAACAATGAAAACAGGAAGAACATATAATGCTTCGCGCTTTTATCCATATTTTCTCACCTGCCTGTGTCAACTCACTCAATCACATGAGACAGACAGACAGACAGACAGACAGACAGAGACAGACAGAAAAAAAAACAGCTCCAACGATTTAATCATGGTTCACCTTCCTAGGTATTGGAACAAACCCTTCTACCGCTGTGATCACAGAGGAATTTGATGGAGCAGCTAGGTTATCTGGCCTGATTCTGGCCCTTGCATGGCACCATCGTCACTGCACATCTGTTACATTTTCAGCATGGCCTCAAGTGTTACCCTAGCACTGATCCTGCAATTACCGTAGCAATTACCAAGCAGATTCGCTTGTCTTCACCAGTGGCTAACGATATTGTGAGGATGCCAAATGCGCCGTACTCATGGGCGGAAATAAATGCGGTTGTGCAGGCCGATAAATCAAAGCCCTAACACCTCAACTTCCATCTTTCACACATTCCTTACTAAATCCGCCATCTCATTTACCCTTTCAAAGACAATTTATCAGCTTGCACGATAAAATAACCATTGCCTTGAATTAGTGTGTCAAAACTGCTTTTTGAAGCCGTGATTTAAATGCACGGTGTGCCTGGCATTCCGAAATAATAAAACTCACCCCGAAAGAAGTCTACAGAATGCGTACCAAGCCTGATAAACTCAAGAATGTGCATTTAACAGGCACTCTTTGTGTAAAATAAAGACCAAGGCAAATGAGCTGATAAATGCGCTAATACCGCAAGCCTCTAATGGGTTTGAAAAACAAACAACCTCTTTTAATATTTCAGAATGGACAACTTGACACGTGAAATCATTAGTTGAAGTGGCACTTGCTGTGATGCGTTCGAGTGTGGCCCCCGTGATTATGTCGCACATTCATGGCCCGGCCCGCTCCGCGCCCGCGTTTCATGCTTCGTTTCTCGCCGCCATGGCACTACGGGCTGTGAGTGCACCCCAGCTGGAGTCAGACGCCGTCGCTAGTGGGAACTAAATTACGAGTGGTGAGGACTGGAATGACAGTGGATGCAGGCCTCGACAGCCTGCCTTGCTGTAATTAGGTCTGCCTGTGCTGCACTAACCCGGAAAGCGCCGGGCAACCCTTGTGCTCTGCACCGTCCCTCAAAAGGTTGAAGGTTAAAGCTTGCTTTGAGAGCTGCATACCCACGTTTTCATGACTGTCATCTTTGTGTTGAAGATCTCTCAGGCCTGTGACCCTAGCATGTGTAAGTTCTCGTGGTACATTGGGCTAACAAGTATCTGAGCAAATAGGCCAATGCTCTCTCAGCTTCTAGGCTGTGTTTTGCCCTGAGATAATTTTCTTATACCAGGTTAGCATTCTGATCCATAGATATAACAATGGATTGGGACCTTCATAAGCCAGAAACAACTTTTAAACTATTTTGTCCTTCTTCCAATAATATTATAGTGCAATATAATTTTGAAAGCTTGCATTTATTCTGTGCATAATTTCATGTCCTCCCCCCATGTAATGCATTCAATTTCATCATTAATCTTGAGTGTTGAAATATGTTGCATTACGTTATTACATGACATTTGTTATCTCTTGGATTCAACAAATCGAGACCATGAAAGGAGGATATTGCCAGGCTGTGCTGGAGCCTCTCCAAGATAGCTCACGGCAACCAAACTGAGTCATGCCAAATTCCATGTCTCGTGCATTTGCTTTCAAAACAATATTCATGAAGCACCATCAGCTGAAAAAAATTGGTGAAGGGTCGTCATATATTGGTTGCTGCCCTCAAGGCAGAAACATTTCATAAAAGCTTTATTTAGTTCATATAAATTGTTGGCACAAAAAATTGCTCCTCATTGTTTTGAATTCAAAAGGTATTCTTTAGGTTACCATTACTAGTACTTGTTCAAAATCCTTTTTACCTGTTGTAAATTTGTTCCCATCCCACTCCCCTCAACATCCCACTTTTATATTTTTTACAGGGTCTAGGGCTGGTGGAAGAGCTACAACACAAATTTCACGCACGCACGCGCGCGCGCACACACACACACACACACACACACACACACACACACACACACACACACACACACACACACACACACACACACATACACACACACACACACACACACCATCGAATTTGACCTTTGGGGAAGTGACGTAATTTCCCATGGCAATATGGGTATCAATGGAGACATTTGATGCCACTTTTCTCTCTGTAATCAATGGGGCCACTTCCGACAAATCCTCTCCCCCTTTTTACCCCCCCCGCCCTCCCCTACCCCATCCCATTGCATGACAACGCATCGGGTTTGTTTGCGCTCTACCCTCTAAATACTGAGTGTCAAGCCAGGAAGCAGCAAGTACCATTTTAAAAATCTTTGTGAAACTCCACTTTGATCGGAAGCAAACCGCTAACCTTCCACAATGGATGTTCTAACCATTGTTCCACCGAGTCTGGTAATGCCACCCTTTTCAAGACCTGGGGTCTCTCTTAGTTATTTCAGTCACTCGACCAGTAGAGTTTTTCTTCTTCTTTGTTTTGCCGTCTTGAGAACATTTTGCTCTGCAATATTTTTTTTACAATTTCAGAGAACTGATGGATAGAATATATGATCTTGCAGAATACCATTGTTCAGCATAAGCATTGTTCTCTGAGCATCTTCTTGCGAATGTTGGAGTTTTCTGCTTAAAAAAGGAACTATTTTGATGGAGTTTCAAATATTGGAGCCATTACAGATAAAAACACCACAAAGCAATCTAAAGAAACCAGAGCTCATTCCATGAGTACAAAATGAAGAGAAAACAAAGCCAACTTAAATAGATACGGGAAGTAAAAGCTCCTCGGTTATAGATATGATGAAAAATAATTTTATGAGGTCAGACATATTGCTGAGGAGGGGTGCAGCATCAGATGCAATTGAGCATTATGCTTTAAGAACTTCAGAGAAAACTGAAATTTGAAGGAAATGCTAAAAAGAAGGAAAAAGAGGAGAAAGAAGTTGCGGTACATTCAAAGTACACCGTCCCCACGGCAAATAAATAAATAAATCCACCAGCACGCGACATCGCAGTGTACAATAATTGATTAATTGCATAATTAAAATAAATAATAGTCATAAAATAATTAACTTCTCAATAAATTGCCGAATAGCATACCTAAACCACCACTGTTTCATCCGAATCTGTAACTTTTTGAAAATTGAGTAATTAATCGAAAAATGAATAATTAAT
Source organism: Eptatretus burgeri (assembly GCF_056783735.1). Lineage (NCBI taxonomy): Eukaryota > Metazoa > Chordata > Myxini > Myxiniformes > Myxinidae > Eptatretus > Eptatretus burgeri. The sequence goes on along the minus strand of NC_140972.1, from coordinate 62,581,351 downwards.
CGATTAATTGATTATTCAATAAATCAAAAATAATCTCTATTGCCAAATCACATGGTCACTGTCATGTCCCAATATCAACTTCCTCGCTCAAAAGGTACCTGATATATTGCCAGGATGAGAAATAAATAAATAAAAAAATAATAAATCGATATAATAATTCGGAAATTAATTAATTAATTAATTGATTCATCAACAAATAAAAATACCGTTTTTTCCAAAGCACATCTTCACTTTTGTCCCCAACTTTCAGCTTCCTCGATCAAAGGATGGCTGAGATATTGCCCGGAAAAACAAACAAATGAAAAATCACTCGTCGAGTGTAACTTGGTGAAATGGAACGGCACTCGGTGGAGAGCGCATACCTCTGCTTGGCTGAACAGTTTAAATTTTGTATCCCACTGATCAGTCGGATCTGAATCCGGACGTTAACCAAAATCGAATCGGCTAGTTCTTGTCACCTGACAAACTCTTCCACCTCGTTTTGTCGCAAGTCATCCACAAGTTTTAGAGATATCATGCGATACATAGTTTTTGACGCCACCTCTCAATGGTGAAGAATCACTTGAAGAAATTCTTGTATCCGGATCCGGATTTGAATCTTCACGAAAATTGAATCAATTAGTTCTTTTCCCACACCCAACCGGCCCACAAAGTTTCTGCAGAATCCATCAATAACCTTTTGAGATATTGTGCTATATATTGTTTTTGGCCCGATTTCTCAATAGTGAAGAATCACTTGAAAAATTGTCGAATCCGGATACAGACGTTCACCAAAATCTAATCAATTAGTCCCTGTCACACACCTAACCTGTCCACAACTTTTTGAGATATCATGCAATATCGTTTTTAGCCCCATCTCTCAATGGTGAAGAATCGGTTAAAAAATAAATAATTCTCGTATCCAGATCTGAATTCGGATCTTCACCAAAAGCAAATCAATTAGTCCCTGTCGCACACCCAATCTGTCCACCAACTTTGATCCGAATCCATCGACAACTTTTTGAGATATCATGCAACATCGTTTTTGGTCCGCTCCCTCAATGATGAAGGATCACTAAAAAAAATTCTCATATCCGGATCCGGAAAAAATTCTCAGATTCAGATCTTCACCAAATTTTTGCGGTGCTGTCCTTGGCCAGTCACCTACACATACACCTACACATTTCATAACGATTGCTTGAAAGCTGTGGCCAAAATTGTGTGACAGACAGACAGACAGACAAACGCTGCAGACCAACAAACCTGGCAAAAAAAATTTTCGCCAAGTAACACCCAAGAAAACAAATAAACAGTAAAAACTGAGTACTCCCTTCCTTTGGTGCCTGGCGATGACATGATGCATCGCCTGTATAGGGAAGGAGCGGTGTACAATAATTCAACAAGTGACTTGCGAGTTAAAAATCTAAGATTAAAAAAAACCAAAGTAAGAATCACATTGTAAGGAGTCGGAGCAAAGTTATTATCTCTCCAATTGGACAACCTTTCGGTAAAACATTAGTGCTTCATGCTGTGATCCATTTATATTGTAAATGAAAACCCTTAGCGACACCTTCCTCAGTATTAACATCAATATTGTTGGGTAATTAACACTTGACAAACTCTAAGGTGAGTTTTATTTACAGGGTCTAGGGTTTTTTACAGTGTTTTTATTTTTTTACAGAGACCCATGGGGATCAGGAGGAGCTCCATGATAAAGAGTCAATTAAAGGGTCAGGTCAGGTATAGAAGCAGGAGCCGGAGAGTTATTGCGTCCACTTTACACCGGTATTCCAGGGGCCTCAATCTGGCCATCCCACAGGCGGATGCCTGGCCCATCCCAATCTCCTTGAGATTCCAATCAACCTGTTGCAACCACAAGGCATGTTATCGACCTGTTAGCCTCCTCCACTCATGAGGCTCCTTCACTGAGAGAATCTGGTGAGCAGGATAAGTGTCAGGAAAACGAGCCACATGTCCATACAGCCACAGCTGATGCTCACAGACTATGTAAGTAACAAATCTCAATTTGAGATTCTGTCTGCAACTGCTCGTTGGACACAAAATCTGACCAGTAATAGCCAAGGATTCTCCGAAGAGACCTGGTACCGAAGGAGTTAAGTCTCCGTCTCAGATCCTTGGTCAAAGTCCAAGTCTAACATCCAGAGAGCAAGACTGGAAGCACCAAGGACTTAAAGTCTTGGACTTTTATCCTCCTGCATAGGTACCAACAGCAGCACACCCCATTATACAGTGAATCCAGGACTCCCCAGGCCTGATCCAGACGTCTGTTGACCTCTGGCTCACAACATGCGGAGACGTGAATATCACTGCCAATGGAAGTGAATCTCTCCATGACCTCAACATCCTTATCACAAATAGATACAGACAAGATAGCAGCATCCAAGATGTCACTGAAAGCATGGACCATAATTTCGACCCAGGAAACCCATGATCCCAATGGCTCTGACTCATCATGCAGCACCTCGATGGCCCCCATAAGGATATCCAGCATCTCCACAACAATGACTGCATCAACTGCGAGATCAAGGCCAGAGATCTTGACATTCTAGAACGATGCACCGCAGCTTGATCTCGCCAACATCCTCCCTAGAATTCATTCCATACAAGCGCTGAAAAGTGTGGGGACCAGTACACACCAATGACGAACTCCAGTCGCAAATGAAAATAAGTCGGAGATGGAACCACCACACTCCACAGCACTCTCAGTATAAAAGTGTAGTTCAGACATTGGCTTGATCTGTTTTGGTGGCACCTGACAAAGACCGAGAATCCTCCAGAGGGCATCCTGATTCACTGAGTTGAACCCTTTGCGGAGATCAGCATCAGCTGGGAGCAACCCATGCCAAAACTCTCATCTGCATTTGGTGAGGACCCAAAGAGCAAGGATATGATCAATCATTCACCTCTTTGGTGTAAAGCTTGACTGTTCGAGGCGCTGGTGCTCAAGCAGATGGTGGCAAACCCCATCAAGAATTATCCAAGCAAAGACCTTGTCCAGCACTGAGAGCAGTGCCACATCTCGGTAGTTGGTGCAGTCCTCGCGATCACCTTTCCCTTTCCAAGGAGGGACTACAAGTCCCTCTTCCAGTTAGTGGGATGATGCCTGTCTTCCAAACGGAGCACATAACTGCATGCAATGATACAAGTGCAGCATTTACACCAGCTTTGATAAGTTCAGCATTGATGCCACAGATCTCAGGAGCTTTATCCCCTTCCAACTGGTTCACTGCAGCATGTGTTTCCACAAACGAATGTGGTTTGCAGTTGATTGGAAGGTCAGCAATCGGGATAATAACACCCCTGACATCCAACTAAACAGTTGGTGGGTCAGCCTGGAACAGCTGCTCAAAGTAACCAGCACAGCTGGCCTTCACTTTGGACTCCTCTGTCAAGAGCGCAACCACCCTCCGCTCCAACTGCAGTACATCGAGGAACAGGATTGGAAAAACAATGCACAAATTCCTCTGTAAAGGCAATGTCACACCTTGACGATTTAGCCAGCGTATGCCGACGTATGAAAAATTTGTCTAAAGCACTGGCACACGTCGAATCCATTATGGGTAAGTTTTGTATACGTTAAGAGCACGCTGGCATACGTCGAAAAATTTTGAGCATGCTTAAAATTTGTCGACGAGCTCGGCACACAACGACGTATGCCAGCGTGCTTCAGTGTGCTCTTAACGTATACAAAACTTACCCATAACATTTTCGACGTGTGCCAGCGTTTAAGACAAATTTTTCATATGTCGGCAAACGCTGGCTAAATTGTCAAGGTGTGACAGGGCCTTTAAATCGTCGAGCGGCAGCCTTTTAATAGGCTACGCCATGTGATCATCGGCGATACGCTGCCGCGCGCTATGCATAAGGTGGACTATCGTTGGGCATAGGTTGTGAACGCCGACAACACGCTAAGCATTCGTTGGTATAAGTTATCTTTATGTTATCGTAACGTTCTGTGTACGTTACTAATACGTTATGCATACGTCCAACTCGTTATGAATACACCCAAAACTGAAAAAAAAGACATCAATAGTTCAGCGTATGCCAGCGTTTTACATACATTTTGATACGTTGCCATATGCTGGATAAAACGTCAAGGTGTGACAGGGCCCTAAGCAGGATGAGAATCACTTGATCACAGGTGATGCTCTACCCCTTCACAGATTCCTCGCACAAAGGCCTGCTTGTCCGCCCTCAGTGCACATCCAGTTTTACACCTCAACTCCCTGAACAGCTCAGCTCTGCCATTAATCCTGGCCCTGTGGCTCTAGTAAATAGTCTGCAGTGTCTCTTGGGAGACAAAGTTCTTCTTTGCCTGACTGTGGGTTCCAAGACATCCACCGGCAACATCAAGGATGGTGGTCTTGAAAACACTCCACAACTCTTCAGAATTCCTCAAAACATCCAGACCCCACAAATCCACATTTGCCCTGTTCATATGCTCCTCAGCTACCCTCTCATCCTTGAGCTTGCCAACATCCAGCCCAGGCTGGGATGGTACCATTCTCCTGGATTTTTGCTGCAATGTTAGAATTGCGACAAGAAGCCTGTGGTCACTATTGACAATCTGAGCACTCCGGTGGACCCTACAATTATGAATCATCTTCCAGCATACATCAATGAGCACATGGTCAATCTTCTTTACCACATCACCAGCGTTGGAATACCAAGTCAGTGATGAGGCTGTGGGGGCTGAAACCAAGAACCAGCCACCGAAGTCCATGATTTCTTGCAAAGTCAAGGAACTTAATGCTATTCTGGTTCACAGCTCCAGACCCATGTGGACCAACACATGTCTCATAACCATCCCTATCAGTGCCAGCCGATGCATTGAAATCCCTCCAAGACGAGAAGAGTATCTCGCCTGGGGTACTTATCAGCCACAGACTCAAGTGCGGCATAGAATGCGTCTTTCACGGTGAGATCACTTGCTTCAGTCAGAGCATATACAGAGACCAGTGAAATGACACCCACAGAGTGGTGAATCCTCAGTCTCATAATATGCTCATTGAACGGTGTTAGCTCAATTATCATGGGAGTCAGCTTAGTGGACACAGTTACAGCAACTCCTTGGGTATGGTCAGCATCAGAGCAAACAGATCAATAGTAGGTGTAACCACCGCCATGATCTCACCATTATCTGGTATCTGAACCTCAGAGAGTGCTGCAATACCACTGGTCAAACGCTGGAGCTCAGATGATAGCAGAGACAGGTGATCATCCTCTCTTAGGGAAAGGACATTCCAGGCACCCACCCAAAGAGAATGCCACAGGTTAACCCAATGAGACGCTGTTACGTGGACGACACCTCACACACCACTGCAATCTGACCCAGGAAGGTTATCCCGTGCTTTTCCTCCTATCATCAAAAAATGGGGGGTCCCGAAGGCTTTGCCCCATTCCTGTCATCCAGTGAGGTGCCCTACGAAGGGCAGCTGCACAGGAAGTACTCCCACGGAGTGGGTTTTAAATTTTCTTTGCGTTATAAATTTTCTTTTGCGTTTTGCAGAATGAAGTGTCTTACGGTGGCCGGAGTGCAAATCCTGCCACCAACTTCCTCGAAAAAGGTAACCCAACTGCAGGAGGACGTCCACTGACGCAGTTGTGTACCAGATATGGATGGCCGTCGGCTCACAAGGAGCTCCTCCACCCTTTGACAGGTTTTGTTTTTAATCCTGCTGGGTGTCCATATTCATACATCCTCCTCACTAGGAAACCTGGTGGGGGAGATGGTTTAGTCACCACCAACCCAACCATGAAACAGGTTCGTACAGGTTTCATGGTACCTGCAGCAAGCCAGAGATCTGATGTGACCTGACATGACAATAAGTGCAAAGTAATGCATTGTGTAAACCGTCTAAGTAATACATCATTAAACTGCCAATTAATACTCCGTGTAAACAATCAGAAAATGTAGCTATTAAAATACGTAATTGATCCAACAAAGAGGAGCATTGTGACTCGCAGGAAAAGCTGGTTTTGAAATGATTGTCCAATGAAAGGTCATTTGTAAGCATGAAACAGCAAATCAAGAGAACTTAAATCATTAAAAATTCTGACCCCAAAAAGAACAAGTGGAGATTTCGCCGCAATAAATGTGGAGGAATACGAAGAACTTAGCATTTATGAAGAATGAAAGACCTGACTCAGCAACCTCGAATTATCAGAAAAGTGAAACAGAGGGTTAACACAAATTTTGGGTAATTAATGCAGGTAATAAAAGTAAAGCACCTAATACAGTGGCCTGTTGAACGTCAGCAGAAACAAAGGGATGAGGAACATGAACCTCAATGGCCACTCGTTGGGTGTTTGAGATTGAGAATTGGAAAATCATCAGGAATGGGGTCCGCCGGGGGTTGGGGGCTAGGGGGGGGGGAGATGGAAGGGGAGTTAGTAAAGAAAAGCAGGGTGTCACACTGTCAAAAGCAGAAAAATTATAGGATATCACTCTTACTTCCTGGTTGTGATTTCATGAAATTCTGTGGAACAGTCGGCGGCGTCTGCTGATATCTGGCCATGTTGCTTCGAGTGAGCAGGATTTATATTATCACTCTCTCTCTCTTCGAGAAATGTTCTGCCTTGAGATGTTGGCTTTGTGAACATGGTTGTCGAGAAACAGCGGTCGCAAACACACACACACACACACACACACACACACACACACACACACACACACACACACACACACACACACACACACACACACACACACACACACACACACACACACACACACACACACACACACACACACACACACACACACAGGGATTGCTGGAATTATAGACAGATACAAAAAATTGCCATATTTGCATATGTAATAAATAGATGGCCTCTAAAGTTTATGCTTCTGAGCAGAGCTTATCAGTAGCGTTTGTTACACTTTCTGCAACTTATTCCAGGTGTTGTTGCTTTCCATCTGTTTCAAAGTAGAATGAAGCACAAGTCTTGCTGGTGGAGTAGAATCAGCCAATGTCGATCTGCATCGGTGGACTGACAGATAGAACAATGGATGAGACGAGATGATGAGCAGAAGCTTACATTTCGGCCGTCAACCCTTCATCCGTACACAAGAAGGTTCACGCCCGAAACACCTCTTTTCCCCAACTTCTCCTTTATTCCCACGGCGGTTAGCAAACCTCAATCAACGTTGTGTTGATTTCATCCATTACGTCTGTTTCAGTTTTTAAGAACATATAACATAATTACCCTCGTCAGAGGAGAGGGTATTGCATTTGGGTCTGTTTGCTTGTCTGTCTGTTTGTCTGTCTGTCTGTTCGTCTGTTCGTCTGTCTGTCTGTCTGTCTGTTTGCTTGTTTGTCTGTCTGTCTGTCTTCGTCTGTCTGTCTGTCTGTCTTTGTCTGTCTGTCTGTCTGTTTGCTTGTCTGTCTGTTTGTCTGTCTGTCTGTTTGTCTGTCTGTCTGTCCGCATAGAATGTGTTAACGTTGACCACAAGCGACACTTGGTGGTAGCCAGTATTACACGCTATCGTTTTTTTAAGCAACTACCTCTATAAAGTAAATACAATTATAATGTCTATAAAGTACGTACTATTACAATGTGAGCAAGTCCATACAGTGTGTATTAAGAACGTGAGTGCATTTATGAAGTACGTACTATAAAAATACACCGACGTCAGTAAAATAAGTGTCTATAAAATATGTATGTACATACATCTCTAAAATACATACGGTTTGAACGTGAATCCATAGAATAAACTGAAAAGATCTGTTTGTCCGTTGCAGGAACATAAACAGACGTCGTCAATGCATCGTCTACAAACCACACAAACATACAACCACACAAAGTACAAACCACACAAACAAACATACCACACAAAAACCACACAAACACAAACATACACCACACAAACATACCACACAAAAACACACAAACACAAACATACACCACACAAATATACCACACAAAAACACACAAAAAACACACAAACACAAGCATAACACACACACACACAAACATACTACCACACAAACACCACACAAACACAAACATACTACCACACAAATTACACACCACACAAACACACTACCACACAAACACTACCACACAAACACTACCACACAAACACAAACATACCACACAAACAAACATACCACCACACAAACACCACACAAACACAAACATACCACACAAGCACAAACATACCACCACACAAACAAACATACCATACAAACACAAACATACCACCACACAAACACAAACATAACACACAAACACAAACATACTACCACACAAACAAACATACCACCACACAAACAAACATACCATACAAACACAAACATACCACCACACAAACAAACATACCATACAAACACAAACATACCACCACACAAACAAACATACCATACAAACACAAACATACCACCACACAAACAAACATACCATACAAACACAAACATACCACCACACAAACACAAACATAACACACAAACACAAACATACTACCACACAAACACAACACAAAATACACACCACACAAACACAAACATACCACACAAACAAACATACCACCACACAAACACAAACATACCACACAAGCACAAACATATCACCACACAAACAAACATACCATACGAACACAAACATACCACCACACAAACATACCACCACACAAACACAAACATACCACCACACAAACATACCATACAAACACAAATATATCACACAAAAAACACACAAACATACACCACACAACCACACAAAATACACACCTCACAAACACAAACATACCACACAAACACAAACATACACCACACAAACATACCACACAAAAAACACACAAACACAAACATACCACACAAAAACCACACAAATACAAACATACACCACACAAACACAAACATACACCACACAAACACAAACATACTACCACACAAAATACACACCACACAAACACAGTACTACACAAACATACCACCACACAAAATACACAAACACAAACATACCATACAAACATAAATATACCACACAAAAAACACACAAACATACACCACACAAACACACAACCACACAAAATACACACCTCACAAACACAAACATACCACACAAACACAAACATACACCACACAAACATACACCACACAAACACAAACATACTACCACACAAACACAAACATACTACCACACAAAATACACACCACACAAACACAGTACTACACAAACACAAACATACCACCACACAAACACCACACAAATACAAACATACACCACACAAACACCACACAAACACAAACATACACCACAGAAACACTACGCAAACACAAAATACACACCACACAAACACAAACATACCACACAAAAACCACACAAACACAAACATACACCACACAAACATACCACACAAAAACACACAAACACAAACATACACCACACAAACATACCACATAAACATACAAACACCACACAAAATACACCAAACCAAACCACTCATAGCAAGTCCTGGAGAGGATCTACAATCTCTGATTACCTTTTCTCGTTGTATTTGTATTATTGTATGAAAATTTTGACTTATCACAATCATTTCTGACCGGGTATTTGAAGTTGAAACAGTGATGGAGAATATTTCCTCTTCTCTCGTATTGCTTCTTGGAAAATACCTTTACAGTTTATCGAGTCCAAAGTGCTCGCCACTCCTGATATGAATCCCGAGGAAGCTTCAGCAATAGGTCTTCTGTTTGGGTGACATTATATGAGCCTATAAAATGTTAACTTCCTTCTTTTACGACGACCAATGTGGTAATTAAATGAAGAGATCATAAAATAGGTTTTCCTACATAAATACTGTGAATGCGTATGCTTGTGCTAATTATTGCCCCCAAAAAAGAGCATTATGGTTGCAATTTTAGGGGTGCGGTACAGCCATGAATTTTGGCATCAGAGCGAGGTCTCCATCCTTATTTTAAGGCATATAATAATTCATATTGAGTCGTGTTTAATGATAGCCTATATACAGGGTGTTTCAAAAAGATTGATACAACTTTGACTTCCCGTCATTTCTTTGTTTTTTGACCTATACCCTGTTTCTTTTCAGAGTTTTGCGAGGTTATCGTGGTATTTGTTCCCAAGGATTTCTAGCTCCATAGCTCAACTATGCCATTGACAGTGAAGCACAAGACAAAAGTGGTGGCTCTGTGGTATGAGACTAAATCAGATGTAGACACCCACCGACCCACAAATTGTGCCATTCAACATATTGTGAAACATTTTGAGCACAATGGCACAGTGCACAGCCAGAGCAAGGGTAACAGTAGCAGGCCAGCATCAGTAACCAAGAGCTAAGCCAACATCGACGCCGGGCGGGATTCTGCAGTGGACAGTCCCAAGAAGTCCCATCACCGGTGCTCCCGGGAGCAAGGCATCAAACCAACATCAGTCTGGCGTATCCTCACTGAGGAACTGAAGCTTTTCCCACACATCATCTCTATAAGGCTTAAACTGAGTTCAGACAACGTGCGAAGGAGACTTGATACATGTAATTGGCGAAGTGACAGGATGGAGCGGTACCCAAACTGGATCAACCTAATCTGGTTCAGTGATGAAGCCGATTTCCACTTGAACGGTGCCATCAAAAACTACAACAATATTTCCTTGGGGGCAGAACCACCTGAAAAGATCACTGAGAGTTACCTGAAAGGGCCTAAGGTCACATGCTTCTGCACCTTCATGCCAGATGGAGAACGCTCGGGCCTGACTGGATTGAGAATGACAACAGCAGGATGGTGACGATCAATGGTGAGTGCTACCGGGCCATGCTCCAAAAGTTCCATAATGATGTTGTCCCGACCTCTGGCAGTGACTTACTGCAACTTACCACTAACTCAAGCAGTGACTTACTGCAATAGTAATCAGTGACAGAAAATACCATGTCATAAGCTTTCAAGAAATGTTTGGTTCAATTTCCTGAGGTTTCTGTTTCTTTGTAAGTGAAACTTTTAAAAGTTGCATCACTCTTTTTGAAACACCCTGTATATATTGACGAGAAGGTCTTATGCTGGAGCCGATAGAGGATGGTCAAGGTATCATTCCAAAGGGTGCCAAACTCGTTTTGTAATTCACAAGTTATGGATGGATATATACTGTAATTGTCATATTCACTGGGATTCAATAATTAATCAAATCAGTTTACAGGCTGAATCATGATACCTTTGATGGTGTAGTTCTGCCATTGATACAGTATCTTAGATTTATGGCAGTACTTCAGAATTTGACTGGCATTACTAGCTCACAATGGTGACCTTTCTTCAAGGTATCATGAAATCCTTAACATCCACAAGCAAATCCCAACACATTGAACAGCGCTGCCACACATCCCTCCGAAAGATGGCGTGCTCTTTGAGACAACCTAAAGCATCAGGTTGATATTTTATTTTCAGGTCAGGATTCGAACCCAGTCATGACAGCTCAGAGGTGAGAACAACCCCCTGAGCTGCAATTTCAACACAACTGATGGATGTATCATTCAATATTATTAATAATCAAAATAAAGACCAATGACTGAACTGTCGTCCCAAGAAGAAAGCCAGACATAACAACACACACACACACACACACACACACACACACACACACACACACACACACACACACACACACACACACACACACACACACACACACACACACACACACGTGCAGAAAAGGGTTTTCAGATTTATATACTTCAATTACAAGATGAGGGGAAAAAGAAGGGTCTGACAGGATGGTGGAAAGTTAGCGCACTTACCTTTGAGCTGTCTAGTCTGGGTTCGATTCCCGACTCGACTATAAAACTGTCGGATTCGTGCTGATCAGGCAGAGCGTTGCATCAAAAGTGTTCCATCCCTCAGATGGGTGTTAAGCTCGGTGTTCATTCTGCTACCTTTAGTTGGTTTATGTTAAAGATCCCATGGTGTATTTCATGAAGAGTGGGTGAGTTATCGGGGACACCCTGGAACAAATTACAAATTCCTGCCCAAATGACCTTCAGTCCAATATCAGGCCAGGCAAGCCAGTTCATAAAAGACTTGGGTCAAAAACTTTATCTGGCTAACCCCACAAGAATGTGGGAGTCATTTGGGCCATTAAAGTAGTAGTAGTTATAGTAGGAAACCAATTACAGGACAAAATGTCAAACATCTCAGAAATAAAATAATAACAAAACACTAAAAAAAATCTAAACAACATATCATTTCACATGATGTCAAATCTCTTCCAAACACTTTGTAGACTGTTTTGGCAATTAGTGTGCCTTGCACCAGCATACACACCACTTCACGATAAAGCATAGAGACACATGCGAAGAAGTGCATCATTGGTAACAAAAAGCTCTTCCACCCATTGCGCACATACTGAGCAGCCAATTAGGAGTACACCATCACAGAGCAGGTAGCCCCAAGTCTCAAACCAACAACAACAACAAATAAAGTTTAACCCACCTACACATTTCTTCCTTTGCACCAATTTTTCTCACCATGCACCCACTCAGCCAGCACCGCCAATCACCACGACTGTGCAGCGCGCGTAGAAAGGCGTATTATCGACTTCCTGTCATGGCAGACCTCCCGTCAAAGCTCATGTATTATTGATGATCGGCAAAAATCAATTTTATGATATTATCATCAACTGCAACGGGGCTCAGATGAGGAGGCGAAGGGTTCATCAGCCCTAACCGCTGTCACCACCGCACTTGTTGACAGACCAGGTTGCAAGTGATTCATGTCGTTTTGTGTATGTCATATCATGTCGGCCACGTTTTCCCCACTCAAGCCTCACGCTCACCACCTTTCCTGCTCTGCCTCTGCATTATGGCATCAACGAGCCCTCCTCGCTCAAAAACTATGGTCGTCTCTGTCTTTCCACCCTGACTACCACTGCCCTTCTTTCCTCAATCTCTCTTTCTCACTCTCAATCTCTTTCTAAAAATGCCAGAGTGCATGCCTCTACCCATGTTCTCTCATTTCTCAAGTCCCCCTTTCACCACATTTCCCAGTTTGACTCCCTCCATCCCCTCTCTTCCACATGCTCACTGACTCTCTTTGCAATTTCTCGCAAAGCAGTCAGAGAGTTCAGTGAATTAAGTGGCAAGTGTGATCGGTTCAGCCAGCGACAGGCGCTCTAACAATGACAGATTACACGGCTCCACCTAACAAAGATTAATCGCCATTCAACGTGTGTCTGTGTTCCCGTTTCTGGTACACATTGCCATTTACATGATTCCACCGCGGCACTTTCCAGGCCCACAAAATTGATGCACTCCATGTCCTACTCAGTAGGACTGATTCGCTCTCTTCTTGCCTACCTCGTCAGACTGTTTCACTGTGTCCTTCACACTTTGAGACCTCTCTCTCTCTCGCTCTCTCTCTCTCTCTCTCTCTCTCTCTCTCTCTCTCTCTCTCTCTCTCTCTCTCTCTCTCTCTCTCTCTCTCTGTCTCTGTCTCTGTCTCTGTCTCTGTCTCTGTCTCTCTCTGTCTCTGTCTCTGTCTCTGTCTCTGTCTCTGGCTCTGTCTCTGTCTCTGTCTCTTTCTCTCTTTCTCTGTGTCTCTGTCTCTGTCTCTCTCTCTGTCTCTCTCTCTCTCTCTCTCTCTCTCTCTCTCTCTCTCTCTCTCTCTCTCTCTCTCTCTCTCTCTCTCTCTCTCTCTCTCTCTCTCTCTCTCTCTCTCTCTCTCTCTCTCTCTCTCTCTCTCTCTCTCTCTCTCTCTCTCTCTCTCTCTCTCTCTCTCTCTCTCTCTCTCTCTCTCTCTCTCTCTCTCTCTCTCTCTCTCTCTCTCTCTCTCTCTCTCTCTCTCTCTCTCTCTCTCTCTCTCTCTCTCTTTCTCTCTCTCTCTCTCTCTCTCTCTCTCTCTTTCTCTCTCTCTCTCTCTCTCTCTCTCTCTCTCTCTCTCTCTCTCTCTCTCTCTCTCTCTCTCTCTCTTTCCCCCCCTTTCTTCCTAATCAGTGAGACCGATTTGCTTTTTATATACAAGTAGGTACAGGACGATTGGTTAATTATCCCTCCTTTCATGATGATGCAACCCAGTACAAGATGCAGTCCCGAATAACTTTAGCCTCGTCTTTGGTGGTGTTTTCACAAAGCAAAAATACTGAATTTACTTGCCACTGTGTAAATTCTAACATAGTTAACAAGTTTATTTTGTTGCTTTTATACAGTTGAGGTGGTTGATGGAAGAGCAAAATAACAGAGGGGAAAAGGTCGACAAAGTGGGGTGAAGGGGAAACAGCTAAATGTACTACCTCGTACAAGTATTGCATGTGTGCTTATATGTAGGGAATACATCTGTACAGAATGTATCTCAGAAATAAAATAATGTATAGAGGAAGACGCATATAAAGCTGTATATATATAGATGTCTTCCTCTATCCATTATTGAGGACTTACAGGGGAATTGTTTTCGTGGACGTCGAGAAGCTCAGAGATAGAGATGGAAAAGGCCATGAGGTGGACGTTGGCAGTAACTTGAAGGTTTGAAGTGAAGATCACGAGACAACAAATTAAGAAGTTAGTTCCATCGGCAAAAGAAGAGGATGAAAAAAACGAGGTGAGGATTAACTAAGATTTGGGGAAGGCAACAAAGTTAGTGAACATGTGTGACCTGGGGGTGCAAAGTTTGGACAGAGAAACAGAAGAGGACAAAAGGAATAAGACCAGAAGACAGTCATTAAAATATTGCAGAGCCACTAGCCCGTCTGTGATGAGCAGGAAGCAGACCTTGAGAGTCAGCCTGCTCTTGTGAGATGCAAATTACGTAGAGGGCCTTCGAGTATGCAGACTCGAGAGGTCAACATGGGAAACAGCACAAAGTGGGAAGTAATAGTCCGTGGCACTTTGGATTAAGGCATTGTACACCATTATGAGTTGAAGATGGCAGAAGAATAACTTGGCCCTGTACAGCATCCCAAGGTGGCAGTAGGCTTTGGAGACCAGCTGGGAGATATGATCCTCCCAAGACAGGTTATAGCTGATGGTGAAGCTCAAGAGCTCCAGAGACTCCACTTATCTCAGAGGCTGACCACATAAATAAGTTGGTGGATTATTCTGCTGTTTTTAATGGAGTGACAAAACGAGAATGTTAGACTTTCTTGCAATGAAAGACATGTTCCAGGTAAATGACCACTTGTTTATTTTGTCGATATGAGCAAATAGGGATGCTCTGCCAGTCTACTTGGCAGTAGGGTGAGGAAGAGATCTGTGCAGGGTGTAGTTGTCTCAAAAAAATGAAACGATGGATATTAAGTGAGAATGATAGTGTTGATGTACAGGATGCATCATAACTCGCGTTACCTTGTGCAAGCATTGCATGTATGCTCATATGTGGGGAATATATATGAACGGAATGTATCTCAGAAATAAAATAATGGATAGAGGAAGACACCGATATAGCTGTATTGATTAATATTCCATCAGATTTGCATCAACATAATGACATTGTAAGTGTCAATAATGTCCTTGTGTGCACCATCATTTTCATATCACAGTTTAATGCATCTCCATGTTCTTTTTGCTAGTGAATGAAACATATTTTATTTTGGGAGATAGTTGAAAATACATTCTGGACAGCATGCTCCAGGTCATCTATTGTTTGATAGTGGGTCTTTGACATATATATATATATATATATATATATATATATATATATATATATATATATATATATATATATATATATATATATATATATATATATATATAATCAATTTTGGGGATAACGTGAGTTATGACACACGCTGTACATAAGGACCTGAACTGGTCCCAGAATGCTACCTTGAGAGATGTCATCCTCTTCAGTTATGTCATGTGAGAGAATGCCATCCAAAGCAATGTAATACTTCTGAACACAGAGCAAATCTGACAGCTAGTTTTAAGAGGGGACATAGAATACCATGAGCTGACAGTTTGGAAAGCAGGACAAGGAGTCAGACAAATTAAAATGCAAGGGTTAGGATTAGTCTGGTGAGTACCTCTGTTTTGTTTAGAGTTGTTAGGGTTAGGGTTAGCCTAACCCAAACAAAACAAATCTGTTTTGTTTGTTTTGTTACCAACACTGACCTCTGTTTTTTGTTTTTTTTAGATTGAGAGTATCAATCTATTGGTGACATAGTGGAAACTATGTCCAAAGTGGAATGACCTTGGTGGAAACCAAATTGATGAGATCAGAGAGTTGGAGATGATACATGTCTGGGTGTCTGCAGTGATGATTGATTTAATTATTTCATTATGATGGGGTTGACTGCTCTGGAGTTGAGATGGTCATTTTTGGCAAACATACCATGAATTGGGCTAACGTTTGCAACTTTAAATGATGCATGCATGTGGACTTCAGAGAAAGACCTGTAAAGGAGGATAGAAAAAGGAATAAACAGAAGAGATGAACAAGTCTCAATAATTCAAGTACAGTATGCTATGCCATTGGGTCCATTTGCAGTGAAAAAAGTCAAGATTAGCTGGGGATTTCTCCGCCTTGGTGGGAAAGAAGTTCACATGAACTGGAAGGAGTTTTATGTAAGTAGGTGAGGGTAGGATATGTAAAAGTAGAGAGGGATATGGGACCCATCACATTTTCTGTAAAGACGGAGTTAAGACACTCCGATTTAGCAAGAGCAGTGTCCGTCATGACTCTGTCTTTGAAGAGCGAAGGAACAAATGAGGCACATCTCATGGTGATGAACTTGATGAATATTTTGCAGATGGTGCAAGACATGAAAGATTTGACTCAAGTGTGTCTCACCCACATTTGTCTACTATTAAGGCCTAACTCACATTTGCTCTACGGCGAGGATACGGCAGCCGTACGCCCTCCGAATTGAGAGAAACATGCGGTGGCCGCAGAGTTTCTGAGGTGGCCTCAGGGTGGCCCTACGCCGTATGGCTATATTTTACAGGCGTAAGGTCGCCGTGGAATTATAACGCGGAGTTATAACTTTTTTCATTTCTACATTCGCCGTAGCAATTCGACAAGCCGAAACAAAATAACTGGTAAAAAAATAACCCACTCGTTACCGTCCGTCTGGCCGCACGTTCGCCCCCCTGCCGTCGCCTTGCGGGCACCTTGCGTTTGCCTTTAAAATTCTATGGCCGCCGCAGGAACGCCCTAAGGTCACTGTGCGACATCAAATCAAAGACCGTACGGCACCCCCACGTTTTCGGTCTCCACAATTTATGAATACGCCGTGCGGCTCCCCGAAAAATAAAAACATGTGACTGCTACATTGTGTGACCATGGAAATACTGCGGCCGCCATATAATTGCTTGTGGCCGTAGATTTTGGAGACCCCACGGCCGCCATGGCAAATGTGACTTAGGCCTAAGTAACACAGGGTGGGCATGGGGAAGGGTGCTCCTGACGTAGACCATGACACGACTAACTACCAACACAAGCATTGGACTTCTGAAAGTGGTACCAGGAATAAATGAGGAGAGAGGGATAAGTACATCCACGATATCCTGTGAAAGAAAAGTTTGTTTAAACAGATGACATGTAGCTTGGGATGAGGTGGCCACTGACAGAGACCTGTGATGTTAATGGATCAGAATGAAAGGGAAAGGACATAGCTAGGTGATTGCAAGGGTTTGTAGGGTGAGGGGGAAGCATGGTGTGGCAAAAAGGAAGCATTTTGGGGAAGGAGGGCTGTGTGAGGGATGGGAGGTATGGTTACAGGATGAGGGGTGGAGTGTGTCTTGTGAGTGGGGGTGTGGGCAGGGGTGACAGCTGAAGAGACAGAAGGCCAGAAGGGGTTGAGAGGAAATGATGGACCCATGTGTCTGCATTTACCACAAATCGGTTTCTGTTTCTGAATACTGCTATTGGCAACCCAGTCACACACATCAGGATTGGGGTGGCGAGCCTGTTTAATGGATGCTCAGAGAAAGATGTGATAGATTGATGTGAGTGGGTTTATATCCTGCCTAGGAAGAGATGAGGGAAAGGAGAAAGATGCATGGTAGGAGAATGAGAAACATGGGAGAGGAAGGAGGAGAGGATGAAAAAGAAATGAAAGACTTTGCTTCCAGGGCCAGTGAGGATGGTGAGGTGAGGTGACCAAAGTACAAGAGAATCATATGGCACACAAAAAAAGAATTTTTCCAAATAAATTTTGATGAGCAGGAATGATGTGGAGGGTATGAATGACAGCAGAATGGGAATGAATGCTGGATAGAGGAAGACGGATATATTAAGAGAAAATGGAGTGGTTGAGAGAGAGCAAAGCAAGTTCAGTGTAAGGAGTGAAGGGGTTTTGAATGTATTGATAGAGGATAAGTAAAGGAAAACAGAGTGCAGCCCAGGCAGATCTTGTTGAATGGTTGGATATATATCCCAACCCTATCTCCTACTTGCAGGTTTCTGTGTTTCTTCTCTCACTTGTTGTATTCAACTGTGGCCCCACTACCCGACTGTCATTTACCTTTTGAAAAAAAAATTACATTGTTTCTATACCCTCTGTCATCTCACTCTTCAATGAGCCTCGATCTTGTACGTAAAAAAAAAAAAATCAAAACCTTATTTTGTTCTGATAACCAAACAAGATCTACAACGCAACCATTATACTCTTTATCCAGTGTTTTGGACAAGTTGTCATCGTTCATTGCAGCGCAGTGCATCGTAAGAGGCGTTTTACACACATCTGCTTGTCTTGGGAAAAGCAGGTCCCTCGGAATACATAAAGTGGTGCAATCGATTGGGAAATCAACCAGACTCATGTGCTATGATCAATGTTCTGGGTGCTAATGCTACCATTTTGAAGTGAAGGCCGGATATCGCTGCTTCATGACAATACCTTCACACAATCACCCCTCCCCACCACCCACAACACTCAACCGATCCCATGCTTCACTTCCCATACTTCCCATGCCTCCTCTGAACATGCACACACTCTCACAGCTTCATGCCACTGAGTTTTGTCTGAGCACTCATGTTTACTCGTATTGTACAATGCTTCCTTATTTAAAAAGAATACACACTTGTTCTAAAATTCTTAACATGATCTTTGCAAGATCCAGTGGTTATCCTTCAGCGACACAAGCTATTTGCCAAACGAGGAACTTGCCCGTTCCTACATGAGATTCCAAAAGGGGCAGGAATCAGGTCAGGTATGGGAGCATGTGCCAGAGCAGCATGTCACTGCATCCACTTTCCGCCGGTACAGCAGGGGCCGCCAGCCCATCCCCATCTCCTTGAGATGCCAATCAACCTGATGCAACCACGGAGCACGTGGTCGGCCCGTTGGCCTCCTCCAATCACGAGACTCCCTCGCTGAGAGAATCTGGTGAGCAGGATCAGTGTCAGGAAAACGAGCCACATGCCCATACAGCCACAGCTGACACTCACAGACTATGCAGGTAACAAATCTCATTTGAGTCTCTCCCACCAAATGCTTATTGGACACAAAGTCCAACCAGCGATAGCCAAACATTCGCCGAGAAGACCTGGTACCAAAGGAATTAAGTCTCCATCTCAGATCCCTGGTCAGATTCCAAGTCTCGCATCTGTAGAGCAAGACTGGAAGCACCAAGGACCTGAAGACTCTGACTTTCATCGTCCTGCACAGGTACTGACAGCACAACACCCCATGATTCAGTGAATCCATGACTCCCCAGGCCCGTCCAGACATCTATTGACCTCTGGCTCAAAGCCAGCAGAGACATGAACATGTCTCTCCGTGACCAAGAGCCAAGGTAAGTGAATCTCTCCGTGACCTCAACATCCTCAACACAAACAAGTGGAGACAAGAGAGCAGTTTCCAAGATGTCATTGAAAGCCTGGGGCTTAGTTTTGACCCAGGAAACCCATACTCCCAGCGGCTGCGACTCCTCATTCAGCACCTCGAGAGCCCCCAAAAGGATATCCAGAGTCTCTGCAAAAATAACTGCATCATCTGCGAAATCAAGGTCAGAGATATTGACATTCCCAAACTATGCAC
Source organism: Eptatretus burgeri (assembly GCF_056783735.1). Taxonomy (NCBI): domain Eukaryota; kingdom Metazoa; phylum Chordata; class Myxini; order Myxiniformes; family Myxinidae; genus Eptatretus; species Eptatretus burgeri. The sequence goes on along the minus strand of NC_140972.1, from coordinate 62,561,440 downwards.
CGCATCTTGATCTCTGCAACATCTTCCCCAAAATCCAGTCCATACATGTGCTCAAAAGTGTGGAGGCCAGTACATACCCTGACAAACTTCAGTAACAACTGCAAATAAGTCAGAGATGGTATCACCACATCTCACAACACTCTCAGAACCAAAATATATTTCAGACATCAGATTGATCAGTTTTGGTGGCACCCCACGATGACCATGAATCCTCCACTGGTGTTCAAGCAGATGGTGGCGAACCCTATCAAGAATTATCTGAGCAAAGGCATTGCCCAGCACTGAGAGCAGCATCACCCTCAGTAGTTGTTGCAGTCCTGGCGATCACCCCTCCCTTTCCAGGTCGGGACAACAAGGCCCCTATTCCAATCAGTTGGGATGATGCCTGTGTTCCAGGCAGAGCACAGAACTGCATGCAATGACATGAGTGCAGCATTTCCACCAGCCTTGAGAAGTTCAGCATGGATGCCACTGATCCCTGGAGCTTTACCCCATATCAACGAGTTCAATGTAGCTTGTGTTTCCACAAAATAAGGTGGATCACAGTTGATTGTGGGGTCACCAATCGGGATAGTATCACCCCTGACATCCAACTCAACAGCTGGTGGATCAGCCTGGTGCAGCCGCGAAAAGTAACCGGCCCAGATGGCCTTCACTTTGGACTCCTGTCTCAAGAACCCACCACCCTCCGCTCTAACTGCAGTGCACCGAGGGATGGGCTTGGAGGAACGCAATGTGCGAATTCCCCTGTAAGCAGGACGAGAATCACTTGACCACAGGTGATGCCCTACCCCCTCACAGATTCCTCGCACATAGGCCTCCTTATCCATGCTCAGCGCACGTCCAGTTTTACACCTCAATTCCCTGATCAACTCAACTCTGCCATTCAGCCTGGCCCTGTGACTCTGGTCAGTGCTATCCAGTGTCCCTTGAGAGACAAAATTCTTCTTCGCGCTGGAGACATCCACCGGCAACATCAAGGATGGTGTTCCTGAAGGCACCCCACAACTTTTCAGGATTCTCCAAAGCACCGAGACCCCACAAAAATCCCCACTCAGCCTGTTCGCAAACACCTCAGCTCCAATCTCATCCTTGAGTTTGCCAACATCCAGCCTTGGCTGGGGTGCAACCATTCTCCCGAATTTCAGTTGCAACTTTAGAGTTGCTCCCAAAATCCTGTGGTCGGTATTGAGGAACTGAGCACTGCGGTAGACCCTGCAGTTCTGGATCATCCTCCAGCAACCATCAACGAGCACATGCTCAATCTCCTTTACCACCCAACCAGCGTTGGAATTCCAAGTCCAGCCATGAACCTGATGGGCGCTGAAACCATGAACGAGCCACCAAAAATCTATGACTTCTTGCAAAGTCAAGGAACTTGTTGCTATTCTGGTTCACAGTTCCAGACCCATTGGGACCAACACTTGTCTCAGAACCATCCCTATCAGCTCCAGTTGATGCATTGAAATCCCCCAAGATGAGAAGAGTATCTCGCCTGGGGCACTGATCAACCACAGACTCGAGCGTGGCATAGAATGCATCTTTCATGGTGAGATCACTCGCCTCAGTCGGAGCACAGAGACCAGGGAAATGACACCAAAGGATTGACAAATCCTTTGTCTCATAATGCACTCGTTGACCGGTGTTACCTCAATTAGCATTAGAGTCAGCTTATTTGACACAGCAGCAGCACACCTTGGGTATGGTAACCATCAGTGACCAGACCAATAGTAGGTGTCACCACCTGTCGTGATCTCGTCACTATCCGGTCCCTGAACCTCAATGAGTGCCCTAATACCGATGTTCAAACACTTGAGCTCAGATGATAACAGGGACAGGTGATCATCTTCTCTTAGGGATGGAACATTCCAGGCTCCCACAGGACGGGACCACCTCAGGTTAACCCAAGGAGACTGCCGTCTGGTGGATGACACCTCAATACCACCCCAAAATACACTAACACAATCTGACCCGGGAAGGTTACTCCATGGTTTTCCTCCTATCATCAAAGAGTGGGGGTCCCGATGGCTTTGCCCCAATCCCGTCATCTGGTGAGCTGCCCTGCAGATGGCAGCTGCGCAGAAGGTACTCCCATGGAGTGGGTTTTCAATTTTCTTTGCGTTTTTCTTGTGTTTTGCAGAGTGAAGGGTTTTACGGTGGCCTGAGTGCAAATTCTGCCACAGACCTCCTCATAAAAAGTAACCCAACTGCAGGAGGACGTCCGCAGACAGTTGGGCACGATATACAGTCTGGATGGCTGTTGGCTCACAAGGTGCTCCTCCCCCCTTTGACAGGTTTTGTTTTTAATCCTGCTGGGTGTCCATATCCATGATGTGGTGTGTAGGAATGGAGGAGACAAAAATGCAAATGGCATCTTCCATCCCTGAGCTGGTAAGCTGGGAGCAACTATTCACATTTATTGCTGCATTTGATGCAATTTAAATGCTCTAATGGTGGTGATGTGCTCCATTTGAAACCATTTGTTTGGTATATGGAGATTTTTTGATGCCTCGGGTCTGTAATAAAAAAAATGTTTTGCTGTCAAAGCCAGTGACCATTTGCAACTTCATAAAAGGATATAAAAAAATCACTTGTTGCAGAATTTTTAGAAGACTTTATAAGACCGTTTATTTTGACCTTTTTGACCGGATCAGCTTCATCGTGGTGTGATCGAATGGCCTGAATTTGGCACCAGGGTGCTTTTTGAAGGGTAATATGAGATTTTAGCAGTTGTAAAGGAAAACTAGAAGGCTTTACCTTCACTTCAGGAACATGTGAAGCAGCTGTATTTACTATATAAACAACTTGCAGGGTTACCTGGTGTTACCCGGGTTGGAGGTGGAGGGCGGGGGGTACTGAGAAGTGGGAGAAACAGGAGAGCCAGAACACCAGTGGGTAAAGGGGTCTGAAGTGTCTTTGAGGTCTTCAGGGTCTTTGAGGTCTTCAGGGTCTTTCAGGTCTCAAGGGTCTTACAGATCATTTGGGTGTTAAGGGTGTTTGACATCTTAAAGGGTCTTTAGGGTTTTACAGTTCTTCAGGGTCTTTGAGGTCTTCTGGCTCTCAGGGGTCTTAAGGATCTTCAAAAGACTTGAGGGTCTTAAAGGGTCTTCAAGAGTCTTAGGGATCTTAACCATCTTTGGGGTCCATAGGGTTTTTGGGGTATTCGGGGACCAAAAGTGTCTTCATTGTGTTCAGGGAATTCGATTGCCTCAAGGGTCTCATCATTCTAATGGTTCTTAGGGTCCTTGGAATCTCATCTCCCAAGCTGTTACCAGTCATAGAAAGTCTTCTCTCGAGCATATAAAAAACAGAGGTCTTATGGTTCTTCGGGGTTTTTAAAGGCTGAGTTTGTGATGAAAATACCCTCTGGACAATCCCGGATCGGACTATGTGCCAAATTTGGTGGTTGTCGGTCAGTCCAGCGGTCCTTGAAAAAAACGCAAACAAACAAACAAACAAACAGACAGACAGACAGACAGACAAACAGATGTCCGATGAATCTTGTGTTTTAGATTTTACTGTTGGAACTAAAAAGGATCATACAATGTTCCCCTCTGTTATGTTCATGGCTATTCTCTTTCCAGCCTATCGACACTGTTGAAGGTGTCACTAGGCAGAGAATGCACTGAGTGGTTTGACATGGCTCTCTCCAGATATAGTCCTCAGGACGGGAGTTGTAATTTGTCGAGGGTACCGACTACAATGGGCCTGTTATTTTTTGCAAGGTATTGTGGGATCTTTACCAGCAAATGTGAGTGGATGAGACACCTGTTTAGCATCCCTCTGAAAGACTGCGTATTAATGTATGCACATGCACAGGTGTGGTCTGATCAGAGCTGCAGATCACCAGGATGACATGTTATTGTTGAGTAAGGAATTGAACCCATTTTCGGTGGCTTAAAGGCGAGTACGTATGTTACCCCTCTGCTCTCCTTCCAACACTTAAAGTTTCCCTCAAAACATATTTAGAAGATACTAATCATAAAAAGCCTGAAATTTGGCCAAAGAATTAACACCAGGTGGAGTTTACTCAACCTGTCATCATTCCGAGGTCGGCAAAATGATTACCAGCGTACTGGTATCGGGAAACAGCATCGGCGGAATAGTCGCGCCCCAAAAAAGTTATAACTACCCAGTAGCCAAGCTGCCACACGGAAGAAGAAGAACAAAAAGAAGAAAAGAAAAACTTTCAATGGTGTAAATAAATATTACAAACATATTAATATTATAAACAATCTTGCAGAGCTTAAACCCTAAAAACATACCCTAAGGCATAAAGTTACCCCCTCCCAAACCCACTACATCTGGTTTAATGATAGCAATCATTTTCTGCGCTCAGGTGATGTGTATCCACTTCTGCATTATTAATTTGACAACAGTCAGTTGAACTAGCCCATGTCATCCTGTTAATTTAATGGAGACTTGAAATGAGCAGTCTTAAATGGAATTTGACTTTCAATTACAACGAAACCATGCTGGTTTCCTCGTGGATAGTTCAAAATTTGCTAATCATAATCGGAGTGTAAGTGTGTTACAGGAGGTTATTTTTTTTAATCCGCCAAATTTCAAATCTATTCTTATTTCTATTTTTACTTTGCTGCTCGCATTCATCATCTGATCTCTCTTTAACACCAAATGATGATGTAAGCTGAAATTCCCAGCCGGCACCCTGTGAGGAGCTCAGAGCAGTTTTGGAGTGCTCAATAAACCAAGACACACTTGGTGCTCAGGTCAACTTTAGATCATCCAAGGATATCAGGAACGATATGTGATTCGTCACCGGGGGTGTACAAGGAACTCCAACGCCAACAACTTGCATAAAGTGATTGTGCTGGCTGTAAACAAGTAAGTTTTGTTCTCGTTTTGTTTTTTTAACATTTTGGTTTATTACTGCACTTATTGCTTGATGTTCGACAAAATAAGCTCTAAAAAGGAGTGAAAGCCGCTAAAAAAAATATTTCTCATTGTGGTTCTTGGCTGGAACTTTGTTTGACCGCATGTACTATCTTGAACAGATGTCACTGCCCTTGCCAGTCTGCGTGCTTGAAAATGCACAGTGGGCAAAGAGTGCTGTGCCTCTTCCTCTTGTTGGCATTCAGGCTTTCGATAAGTAAGCTTCATAGTCTCTGAACAAGGCTCGAAGCGAAAGGGTGTTTTTCAAAGAGTTATGACATATTAGCACTTGTAAAGGAGGAAACTAGCTCTCGCTGAGTATTGTAGTGATTCCATGGCCTGCAAAGTCCAGTCTTATTGCATCGCCGAGCTTAAATTGAGCTGTTTGCTAGCGTAATGCCCATGAATAGGGCACCTTGTAATTGCATATGCACTTTCACGGGATATTACAGAGCATCTTGCAATGCTGGTATGCACGAGGAAGTTAGAGGTAGAATCTGTGCATGGCATTTGCACGAATTAGCTTTGCGCTCTCAAGTTAGGTATAGGAATGAAAAGAAAAACAAGTTTCAGTGACATGTGTTGTTGTTTCATATGCAGCCTGTGGCTGCTGGTTTGATCATTTCTGAAAGCATGGCTGTGCCACTGATACAGTGCCCCTGTTACCAGTAAGCTGGTAACCATTTTGCCAACCTCAGAAGGACGACAGGCTTAGTCAACCCACCTGGTGCTATTTTAACAGCACAACAGGGGCTCAAACTCAAGACTCTAACATCTCAAGCTAGCTACCTTAACTGTTAAGCCAACACCAAGTGAGTTACACCTAATATGATAATACAGTGATTAATGCCAAGAATTGAGCTAACACTCCGATAAGGTTGTGTTCATTTATAGGCCACACAAGCCTATCAAACAAGGAACAAGCAAGTTGGTCAAAAGTGCATTTTGTGACGTTTGTGATTTTGTGTCAGATTTGTTTGTTGTTTCTTTGGTGTATTTTAACCCAAGAATGGCCATCTGGTCAGTATGCTAGAATGCTACTCATCGATATTAAAATCCCATTTCTACATTTTTCTCTGTTCAAAATACACTGATTATGCCTGAGTTTACTTACTGCCACTTTGCTTGGAATCACTCAAGAATTTCTGAACCGCTCTGATCCAAGCTGATGTGTTCGTATACTGTTTTTATATGAACACCTTTACAATCTTGGAAATGCACTACGGCCTCTTAAGTGTTTTCAAGCAGTTTCATTTTTCAACTGCTGTACCATCGAAATGGGAAAACATCACGCGTCAGCTCCATTCTCACCCGAAACGATTTTGTTTCAGTCGCTAGTGATGTTATAACGTTTTCATCTTGCCGACAAAACCAATAAGGCAGGGGGACTTTCGACGGGCCTTTAACATGCCTCATTACAAGGCATAATTTAATGTTATAACAACGTAATAGAATTATGATATTCCACGAGTACATTCAATTTCAGGCTTAGAAGGTTATAAATGCTGGTGACATGTTTTCCATTGAGCCGTCTGGTCCTGTGTTGAATTCCTGAAAATATAAACTGGATGTGACTAAAACTGTCATATTGGCTCATTTCCAGGAGAATGTATTTCGGAGTCACATCCTTTATCAGATGCATCTCCAACCAGACTATCCAATGATCGCTTGTACCTGCAGACGAGAAAGTTCCCACAACCTTTTTCTGAAGAGCAACATTTTCAGGTGTTCCCACAGCTAATTCAACTGTAAAGGTCTCATTTATTTAGTCTTGCACCTTTTGAAATTTCCTTCCTGGTTTACAACAACTGTGGCAGTCTGATGAAGCATTCCATGAATGGTGAATGTTAAACTGGAGATCAGATCTGACACTGTTTTACAGAATTGCATCGACCAAGTAAAACTCAGCATGCAAATGAGGGTACCTCGACACTCATCAAAAACAGAAGAGTATGGAGACATTTCGCAAACTATTGCCTTCATCATCCATCATTGCAACCAATGAAACGGCTATTACTTGCATTAAATGTCATGAACTATCCCTGTCCTACACTTTAATGTATTATCAAGAAGCAGCATCTGAACTGACCAATACTTTCCCCCCAGAAAATTTTCACACTGATATTAAGAATTGGGAAACTACTGAATATGGTCCAACTACCATTTCTCCAAATTGTCCAGCATCAAATCGGATTTATCTTTGTTTGAAAGGAACATAATGGTGGTGTCAATGGTTATTTGGGTGAATGCACAGTGGAAAAAAGTATTTTTTTAAAACTATTTTTAGCCATGAACTCTATTTCTAGAAATGTCAACAGACGTCTGGGTCAGGCCTGGGGAGTCATGGATTCACTGAATCACGGGGTGTGGTGCTGCCGGTACCTGTATGAGAGGACGAAAGTCCGAGTCTTCAGGTCCTTGGTTCCAGTCTTGCTCTATGGATGTGAGACTTGGGACTCTGACCAGGGATCTGAGATGGAGACTTAACTCCTTCGGTACCAGCCTCTTCGGAGAACCCTTGGCTATTGCTGGTCAGATTTTGTGTCCAACGAGCGGTTGCTGAGAGAGACTGAAATGAGATTTGTTACCTGCAGAGTCCGTGAGCGTCAGCTGCGGCTGTATGGACATGTGGCTCGTTTTTCTGACGCTGATCATGTTCACCAGATTCTCTCAGCGAGGGAGTCTCATGAGTGGAGGAGGCCAATGGGCCGACCACATACCTTGTTGTTGCATCAGGTTGATGAGCATCTTAAGGAGATGGGGATTGGCCAGGCATCTACCTGGGGGGTGGCCAGACGGAGGCCCTTGGAGTACCGACGGAAAGTGGATGCAGTGACGTGCTTCTCCAGCATGTATGTATGTATGTATGTATGTATGTATGTATGTATGTAGATACATCTGAAAACCATAGGAAAAAGAAAACAAACAAAGTTGGGCCAATCTCCACCAGATTTTGCATAAGTGTTGGTCGTACCGATGCAGCTTCCCCACCCCCCCTTGGACCCAGGATAAATCCACCTTAACCCCCTGCGAGGAAGGTGTGGGGGTGAAACATCTTCCCAATGCTCCAGAAGGCAGCAGGTGTTTCTTGTATTTTGAAATGCTTGATTAAAACAAAGACTGCATGGGACTTGAATAACCCGAGAAACATAATTTAAAGGTAAAACAGTGGAAGAAAAAAGCATATTTACCGTGGGGTACTGATGTTGAGAAATTACAATATTGAATTTTAAACACGAGGGTTTTCTAACGTTAAGAAGATTCTGAAGAAAAACTAAAATGGTTGCACAAAGGAGAATCATAAAGTTTGCCGCATGTATTGAATCAATATGTTGGAAGGTGTATTTCTGACTTGAATACAAATGTACAAACAGTGCGATCAAACAACTGCCATTTTTTTTTCTTCAAATCACCATATATACAGTACCATGTCTAATGAGAAATTATGTAAGAACTTTCTGCAGAGACTGTTCATTTGCTCCCATCCTGTAAGAGATCTTCTTAAACTTGTTTATTCATGTCCTACTAATGTGTTTGAAAAGGAAAACAACATCTCTAACAGGATTATTAAATAATTCATCCCACTCCTAAAACCCGTAATCCACCGAACCCCTTTTTCAATTTAAAAATACTTCATCAAGAAAATGATTATTCTGCAACCAATTTCGAAATACAAAGTAATTTCAGCTTCGGTTGCCTTCTCACAATGCAATCATGTCCCTGACAAAACTGAAAAGCAGAAATTATCTTCAGTATAACTTTTTTTCTTGTGCTATTATTCATCTTTAGCATAGCTTCACCACTCTACCCAGGTAGCCAACGATCTCGGACAACAGCTGGCTAATATCGGTAAAGCCGGCGGCAGGGTGTCCGTTGCCTAGCCAGTCGGCCCGGCATCTCAGTGTGCCCTTCCCCGTCATGGACGTACTCCCAAATTTTGAGAGCACCGCATTGGAAGTATCCGCCATTTGACATGAATGGAATGATATAGAGCGAGGAAATAAGATATCCACAACTGATAATAACCAAAATGAAATCGAAGAACAGAATGGAATGATCTTGCAGACTAAAACAACAACATTGGTTAACTTTAAGGAGCTAAATTTTAGTCGTGGTGGCTATGTAGCATAATAATACTGAGGGAAATACTCCTATGGAGAAAGATCAAATGGGAAATTGAGCATGGGGGAGTGAGTTGTTTGGAGTAAACTCCTAAGCCAATGACTCACAACAAACCTTCATTAACGTCCAGAGAGATCACAGTTACGTATGAGAACCATCAAGTAGCATCTCTGGGTAAACAGTGCATATTGAAATGTCAAGATAGTGTTGGCAGTCAAGATAGTGTGTAAGATCATAAGTGATTATGCAAGCAAAATATGATTCCAATAAGAGACTCATTGAAGCCTCTTGTGCAAAGTAGGACATTTTGTTTTCTTTACTATAGCAATGTGGTCTCCTCATGTTTTCTTCAGTTACATCCCAATGTTTTCCCCACCCGAGAATCTCCACGATGTTCTCGCTCCCAGCAACTTGTCTCGACAGGTTCCCACTCACCTTAGGCAGCCTCTCAGGGTCTCCGGGGTGGCGGGGGATGAGTTTCTGCAAGCGCTGGAAGCCATAGTCGATGGTGGGCTCATTGAGAGCTGCACAGGAGAGAGAAGGGGTTGGAGGAGATGGCAGGAAGAAGAGCATGGAATGAGAACTACACAACAAAGTATCGACATGCCATTGGCAATCACATGGCAGTGTGCTTGTTAATGGGCTCATCTGCCAGGACACTGCTAAAAATGACGACTGTGCTGGGCTCACAAGAAAGCCATCACTAGAATAAGCAGATGATAACAGATTGTGCTGCTGTTTACACATTATCATTTTTTGGGTGTCCCAATAAGTTCTAGTTTTAACTATCCCAGGAGCAATATATTTATCATGGACTCTGGTGCTAAAATGTGAAAAATAAAATTGAAAAAGTAACAGAAGGGATGATAGAAGTGAGTCGGTAGGGTAGAAGAGTATGGCAGGAGAGAGAGAGAGAGAGAGAGAGAGAGAGAGAGAGAGAGAGAGAGAGAGAGAGAGAGAGAGAGAGAGAGAGAGAGAGAGAGAGAGAGAGAGAGAGAGAGAGAGAGAGCACGAGAGCACGAGAGCGAGAGAGCGAGCCAGAAAGAGGCATGTATGGAGACGAAGCGAGAGAGACGGTCAAAAATTATAACATATTTGCGTATGTATTAAATATATGGACCCCTTGGCGATGTTCACTCATCAGCCATATATTTTTCTTTTGGGAAAGGGAAACCAGACAATCTTATAACACGATGCGCTATCATGTCATCAAACTGCTCCTTATAATAAAGAAATTGTTTAAGTAACTGTAAGATGATGAAGAAGAGGAAGAAGAAGAAGAAAAAAAAAGATGAAAAGGAAAAAAAGAGGAAGATAAAAGGCTTGCTTTGAAGGGACTTTAATGTCTGCAATTGATGAACCAATCAGTGTGCTTCTTTAAAGTCCTGATGGCTATCGAAGGATGAAGAATTCCAGAAAGTGAAAAGCAAGAAGTTGACAGTCAACCTGCTTGGGTTTACTGTTTGCTCGTATATTGTGTAATTAACATAAAGCAATGAGTGCAAGGATAATGAAACGTCCGTTTAACACTCTCCAAAAAGGTGCAATTCCCCAGGAGGTGCAGCCCATATATCAGCTCCAAAAGAGCTGTGGATAGAATAATGCATTTTTATAAGTTTAGACCCAATCATTCCAAGAAAATTCTCATGAGATCTCATGAAATTGTTGTCAGATTTATATCAGATATTATGACGAATCAAAAGTGAGATACAGAAAAGAATGGAAATAACTTAAACAACAAACTCGCCACCATAAAACTCTGTTTTTTGCGTGAGAAATGGGAATAGCGACAATCACAATAACACAAGGATATACAACGAAACAAAGGCACAGGGGGAGGCGATTTGGTCCATAATGCGAGTGTCATAACTGCACCATCTTCATATCTGAATCTACCAATTTAAGTACCTTCAATGTAACTATTTAATAATTTCATTCTTATCGTTAACTTAATCCAAGTTAGCATCTATAATGTTTTGAAATCAACATATATCCCATTTATTATTGGTTGAGAATTTTGTCAGGGTGTTAGCGCACAATGGTCCACCACAAGATATTTAATGTCCACAACCCAAATACAGACAGGACAGCCTGCTTTGCATTGCCATCAGAAGGGCTGTGCGTGCTTCGAGTTGCAGAACTCTTCATCTGCATTGTCAGGATGGTGGCTTTTTGTCAGAATCGATTCCACAGGTAAATATATATGCATGTTATGACTGCCATATAAGTCACAAATATATGTATATAACATATATATATATATATATATATATATATATATATATATATATATATATATATATATATATGTAGTTACAGATACAGCGCGCGCACACACACACACACACACACACACACACACACACACACACACACACACACACACACACACCACGGTGATGTTGAGTGGCACCGAAACCTAACAGATGGCATTGGCACGTGATGGAATCCATCCATTGCGACCATACTCTGTGCATATGGTTGGTGCTGCCTAAGCAGACTCCTTGGCTACTGGGCACAATACTGGGCGGGTCACCACTCCGACACAGGATACCAGAAAGTTGGCACTCATTTTGCCAACCTCGGTAGGATGACAGGCAGAGTCAACCCCACCTGGTATTAATTCAACATCTGAGTGGGATTTGAGCTCAGGATCCTCGGATCCCAAGCCCACCACCCAAAATCTGATGGAATGATTGCACATCATCAGTCAGCTGTTACCAGTAAAGCAGTGTAGAATGGCAAGACAGTGTCGTTTTTATCTCACCTGGAACAAAAATTGTTCAGGTGAGGTATTAGCATCGTGCAGTGTCTGTCAGTCAGTGAGTCAGTATGTAAACACTTGGAACTTCTCAGAAACAACACACGCAATTTCATTGAAACTTGACCACAACCTTCATCACCCATGATGTACCAAAGTTTGTTCACAGCATTAAAAACAAAAACAAAATCAGGGTCAAGGGGGTCTTGAAACCCCAAAATAATATTCGCTCTCTTCTCTGAAACTACACACACACGGTTTCGATGAAAAATTGACGACAACCTTCATCACCAGTGATGCAAAAACGAATAGTCCTATTTTTGCCAAACGTTGGGGAACTTCTGAGGACCAAGGCCTCCTGATGCCTTGCAAATCCCAATAAAAAATACTTGCATATTAAGGAGGTCAAGGTAGGTCATGATTCTGGGATCGCTATTTTTGACTTCTCAAAAAGTTTCATCTGATTTGGATGCAACTTGGAAGGAATCATCATTGCACGGTGTTTTCAGATTCAAACCATTGGCTAATTTACATATAGTGTGGATCATCCACATCAACGAGTTGTTCGCTGCTTCCAACAGGTGAGGACATTGCTGCTATTTTTGATTTTCTAAAGTCTATATACATTTGATTGTGACTGTGTGTGTGTGTGTGTGTGTGTGTGTGTGTGTGTGTGTGTGTGTGTGTGTGTGTGTGTGTGTGTGTGTGTGTGTGTGTGTGTGTGTGTGTAAGAAAATAATGCACACAGACCGGAAATCAAACCCAGGTCCTTGCCCAAGGAATTGTCCCCCCCCCCAACTCAGGTAAGACCCTCTCATGGACAGGCCCTCGTTGCTCTTATGGTTTGCAGTGAATGTCCCGGAAGTAGCGGGGGAAAGAGAATGGCATCTCAAAATGTGGGAGAATTGCGTGCTCAGCCAGTGGGTTGCCCAGATAGCTCCGGTGGCACAGTACTGGCATGGTTTACCAGGCGCACTAGAATAAAAACACCTCACCACACCATGAGTAAAAACACCTCTCAATCACATGATTAAAAACACCTCACAATCATTATTAAAAACACCTCACAATCACATGATTAAAAACACCTCACAATCATTATTAAAAACACCTCACCACAACATGATTAAAAACACCTCACAATCACATGATTAAAAACACCTCACCATAACATTATGAAAAACACCTCACAATTACATTATTAAAAACACCTCACAATCACATGATTAAAAACACCTCACAATCATTATTAAAAACACCTCACAATCACATGATTAAAAACACCTCACAATCATTATTAAAAACATCTCACCACAACATGATTAAAAACACCTCACAATCACATGATTAAAAACACCTCACCATAACATTATGAAAAACACCTCACAATCACATTATTAAAAAGACCTCACAATCACATTATTAAAAACACCTCACCACAACATGATTAAAAACACCTCACCATAACATTATTAAAAACACCTCACAATCACATTATTAAAAACACCTCACAATCACATTATTAAAAACACCTCACCACAACATTATTAAAAACACCTCACAATCACATTATTAAAAACACCTCACCACAACATTATTAAAAACACCTCACCATCACATTATTAGAAACACCTCACAATCACATTATTAAAAACACCTCACCACAACATGGTTAAAAACACCTCACAATCACATTATTAAAAACACCTCACCACAACATGATTAAAAACACCTCACCATCACATTATTAAAAACACCTCACAATCACATGATTAACAACACCTCACCACAACATTATTAAAAACACCTCACAATCACATTATTAAAACACCTCACAATCACATTATTAAAAACACCTCACAATCACATTATTAAATACACCTCACCACAACATGATTAAAATCACCTCACCACAACATGATTAAAAACACCTCACCAAAAGATTATGAAAAACACCTCACCAAAAGATTATGAAAAACACCGCACAATCACAATATTAAAAACACCTCACCACAACATGATTAAAAACACCACACAGTCACATTATTAAAAACACCTAACAATCACATTATTAAAAATACCTCACAATCACAATATTAAAAACACCTCCCAGCAACATTATTATAAACACCTCACAATCACATTATTAAAAACACCTCACAATCACTTTACTAAAAATACCTCACAATCACATTGTTAAAAACACCTCACCACAACATGATTAAAAACACCTCACAATCACATTATTAAAAACACCAAACAATCACAATATTAAAAACACCTCACAATCACATTGTTAAAAACACCTCAACACAACATGATTAAAAACACCTCACCATCACATTATTAAAAACACCTCACAATCACATGATTAAAAACACCTCACCACAACATTATTAAAAACACCTCACAATCACATTATTAAAAACACCTCACCACAACATTATTAAAACACCTCACAATCACATTATTAAAAACACCTCACAATCACATTATTAAAAACACCTCACCACAACATGATTAAAAACACCTCACAATCACATTATTAAAAACACCAAACAATCACAATATTAAAAACACCTCACAATCGCATTGTTAAAAACACCTCAACACAACATGATTAAAAACACCTCACCATCACATTATTAAAAACACCTCACAATCACATGATTAAAAACACCTCACCACAACATTATTAAAAACACCTCACAAACACATTATTAAAAACACCTCACAATCACATTATTAAAAACACCTCACCACAACATTATTAAAACACCTCACAATCACATGATTAAAAACACCTCACCATAACATTATTAAAAACACCTCACCATAACATCATGAAAAACACCTCACAATCACATGATTAAAAACACCTCACCATAACATTATTAAAAACACCTCACAATCACATTATTAAAAACACCTCACCACAACATGATTAAAAACACCTCACAATCACATTATGAAAAACACCTCACAATCACATGATTAAAAACACCTCACCATAACATTATTAAAAACACCTCACAATCACATTATTAAAAACACCTCACCATAACATCATGAAAAACACCTCACAATCACATGATTAAAAACACCTCACAATCACATGATTAAAAACACCTCACCATAACATTATTAAAAACACCTCACCATAACATCATGAAAAACACCTCACAATCACATGATTAAAAACACCTCACAATCACATTATTAAAAACACCTCACAATCACATTATTAAAAACACCTCACCATCACATTATTAAAAACACCTCACAATCACATTATTAAAAACACCTCACAATCACATTATTAAAAACACCTCACAATCACAATATTAAAAACACCTCACCACAACATTTATAAAAACACCTCACAATCACAATATTAAAAACACCACCACAACATTTATAAAAACATCTCACAATCACAATATTAAAAACACCACCACAACATGATTAAAAACACCTCACAATCACATTATTAAAAACACCTAACAATCACATTTTTAAAAATACCTCACAATCACAATATTAAAAACACCTCACCACAACATGATTAAAAACACCTCACAATCACATTATTAAAAACACCTCACAATCACATTATTAAAAACACCTCACCACAACATGATTAAAAACACCTCACAATCACATTATTAAAAACACCTCACAATCACAATATTAAAAACACCTCACCACAACATGATTAAAAACACCTCACAATCACATTATTAAAAACACCTCACAATCACATTATTAAAAACACCTCACCACAACATGATTAAAAACACCTCACAATCACATTATTAAAAACACCTCACAATCACATTATTAAAAACCCCTCACCATAACATTATTAAAAACACCTCACCACAACATTATTAAAAATACCTCACCATCACATTATTAAAAACACCTCACAATGACATTATTAAAAACACCTCACCACAACATTATTAAAACACCTCACAATCACATTATGAAAAACACCTCACCATAACATTATTAAAAACACCTCACCATAACATTATTAAAAACACCTCACCACAACATTATTAAATACACCTCACAATCACTTTATTAAATACACCTCACCACAACATGATTAAATACACGTCACCACAACATGATTAAAAACATCTCACCATAACATTAATAAAAACACCTCTCAATCACAATATTAAAATCACCTCACAATCACAATATTAAAAACACCTCACAATCACATGATTAAAACACCTCACCACAACATGATTAAAAACACCTCACCATAGCATTATTAAAAACACCTCACCACAACATGATTAAAAACCCCTCACAATCACATTCTTAAAAACACCTCACCACAACATTATTAAAACACCTCACAATCACATGATTAAAAACACCTCACCATAACATTATTAAAAACACCTCACCATAACATCATGAAAAACACCTCACAATCACATGATTAAAAACACCTCACCATAACATTATTAAAAACACCTCACAATCACATTATTAAAAACACCTCACCACAACATGATTAAAAACACCTCACAATCACATTATTAAAAACACCTCACCATAACATTATGAAAAACACCTCACCATAACATTATTAAAAACACCTCACCACAACATTATTAAAAACACCTCACAATAACATTATTAAAAACACCTCACCACAACATGATTAAAAACACGTCACCACAACATGATTAAAAACACCTCACCATAACATTATTAAAAACACCTCACAATCACATTATTAAAAACACCTCACAATCACAATATTAAAAACACCTCACAATCACATGATTAAAAACACCTCACCACAACATGATTAAAAACACCTCACCATAGCATTATTAAAAACACCTCACCACAACATGATTAAAAACACCTCACAATCACATTCTTAAAAACACCTCACCACAACATTATTAAAACACCTCACAATCACATGATTAAAAACACCTCACCATAACATTATTAAAAACACCTCACCATAACATCATGAAAAACACCTCACAATCACATGATTAAAAACACCTCACCATAACATTATTAAAAACACCTCACAATCACATTATTAAAAACACCTCACCACAACATTATTAAAAACACCTCACAATCACATTATTAAAAACACGTCACCACAACATTATTAAAACACCTCACAATCACATTATTAAAAACACCTCACAATCACATTATTAAAAACACCTCACCACAACATGATTAAAAACACCTCACAATCACCTTATTAAAAACACCAAACAATCACAATATTAAAAACACCTCACAATCACATTGTTAAAAACACCTCAACACAACATGATTAAAAACACCTCACCATCACATTATTAAAAACACCTCACAATCACATGATTAAAAACACCTCACCACAACATTATTAAAAACACCTCACAATCACATTATTAAAAACACCTCACAATCACATTATTAAAAACACCTCACCACAACATTATTAAAACACCTCACAATCACATGATTAAAAACACCTCACCATAACATTATTAAAAACACCTCACCATAACATCATGAAAAACACCTCACAATCACATGATTAAAAACACCTCACCATAACATTATTAAAAACACCTCACAATCACATTATTAAAAACACCTCACCACAACATGATTAAAAACACCTCACAATCACATTATGAAAAACACCTCACAATCACATGATTAAAAACACCTCACCATAACATTATTAAAAACACCTCACAATCACATTATTAAAAACACCTCACAATCACATTATTAAAAACACCTCACCATAACATCATGAAAAACACCTCACAATCACATGATTAAAAACACCTCACAATCACATGATTAAAAACACCTCACAATCACATGATTAAAAACACCTCACAATCACATGATTAAAAACACCTCACCATAACATTTATAAAAACACCTCACAATCACAATATTAAAAACACCACCACAACATTTATAAAAACACCTCACAATCACAATATTAAAAACACCACCACAACATGATTAAAAACACCTCACAATCACATTATTAAAAACACCTAACAATCACATTTTTAAAAATACCTCACAATCACAATATTAAAAACACCTCACAATCACATTATTAAAAACACCTCACCATCACATTATTAAAAACACCTCACAATCACATTATTAAAAACACCTCACAATCACGTTATTAAAAACACCTCACAATCACATTGTTAAAAACACCTCAACACAACATGATTAAAAACACCTCACCATCACATTATTAAAAACACCTCACAATCACATTATTAAAAACACCTCACCACAACATTATTAAAACACCTCACAATCACATTATTAAAAACACCTCACAATCACATTATTAAAAACACCTCACCACAACATGATTAAAAACACCTCACAATCACATTATTAAAAACACCAAACAATCACAATATTAAAAACACCTCACAATCACATTGTTAAAAACACCTCAACACAACATGATTAAAAACACCTCACCATCACATTATTAAAAACACCTCACAATCACATGATTAAAAACACCTCACCACAACATTATTAAAAACACCTCACAAACACATTATTAAAAACACCTCACAATCACATTATTAAAAACACCTCACCACAACATTATTAAAACACCTCACAATCACATGATTAAAAACACCTCACCATAACATTATTAAAAACACCTCACCATAACATCATGAAAAACACCTCACAATCACATGATTAAAAACACCTCACCATAACATTATTAAAAACACCTCACAATCACATTATTAAAAACACCTCACCACAACATGATTAAAAACACCTCACAATCACATTATGAAAAACACCTCACAATCACATGATTAAAAACACCTCACCATAACATTATTAAAAACACCTCACAATCACATTATTAAAAACACCTCACCATAACATCATGAAAAACACCTCACAATCACATGATTAAAAACACCTCACAATCACATGATTAAAAACACCTCACCATAACATTATTAAAAACACCTCACCATAACATCATGAAAAACACCTCACAATCACATGATTAAAAACACCTCACAATCACATTATTAAAAACACCTCACAATCACATTATTAAAAACACCTCACCATCACATTATTAAAAACACCTCACAATCACATTATTAAAAACACCTCACAATCACATTATTAAAAACACCTCACAATCACAATATTAAAAACACCTCACCACAACATTTATAAAAACACCTCACAATCACAATATTAAAAACACCACCACAACATTTATAAAAACATCTCACAATCACAATATTAAAAACACCACCACAACATGATTAAAAACACCTCACAATCACATTATTAAAAACACCTAACAATCACATTTTTAAAAATACCTCACAATTAAAATATTAAAAACACCTCACCACAACATGATTAAAAACACCTCACAATCACATTATTAAAAACACCTCACAATCACATTATTAAAAACACCTCACCACAACATGATTAAAAACACCTCACAATCACATTATTAAAAACACCTCACAATCACAATATTAAAAACACCACACCACAACATGATTAAAAACACCACACAATCACATTATTAAAAACACCTCACAATCACATTATTAAAAACAGCTCATCACAACATGATTAAAAACACCTCACAATCACATTATTAAAAACACCTCACAATCACATTATTAAAAACTCCTCACCATAACATTATTAAAAACACCTCACCACAACATTATTAAAAATACCTCAACATCACATTATTAAAAACACCTCACAATGACATTATTAAAAACACCTCACCACAACATTATTAAAACACCTCACAATCACATTATGAAAAACACCTCACCATAACATTATTAAAAACACCTCACCATAACATTATTAAAAACACCTCACCACAACATTATTAAAAACATCTCGCAATCACATTATTAAAAACACCTCACCACAACATGATTAAAAACACGTCACCACAACATGATTAAAAACACCTCACCATAACATTATTAAAAACACCTCACAATCACATTATTAAAAACACCTCACAATCACAATATTAAAAACACCTCACAATCACATGATTAAAAACACCTCACCACAACATGATTAAAAACACCTCACCATAGCATTATTAAAAACACCTCACCACAACATGATTAAAAACACCTCACAATCACATTCTTAAAAACACCTCACCACAACATTATTAAAACACCTCACAATCACATGATTAAAAACACCTCACCATAACATTATTAAAAACACCTCACCATAACATCATGAAAAACACCTCACAATCACATGATTAAAAACACCTCACCATAACATTATTAAAAACACCTCACAATCACATTATTAAAAACACCTCACCACAACGTGATTAAAAACACCTCACAATCACATTATTAAAAACACCTCACCATAACATTATTAAAAACACCTCACCATAACATTATTAAAAACACCTCACCACAACATTATTAAAAACACCTCACAATCACATTATTAAAAACACCTCACCACAACATGATTAAAAACACGTCACCACAACATGATTAAAAACACCTCACCATAACATTATTAAAAACACCTCACAATCACATTATTAAAAACACCTCACAATCACATTATTAAAAACACCTCACAATCACATGATTAAAAACACCTCACCACAACATGATTAAAAACACCTCACCATAGCATTATTAAAAACACCTTACCACAACATGATTAAAAACACCTCACAATCACATTCTTAAAAACACCTCACCACAACATTATTAAAACACCTCACAATCACATGATTAAAAACACCTCACCATAACATTATTAAAAACACCTCACCATAACATCATGAAAAACACCTCACAATCACATGATTAAAAACACCTCACCATAACATTATTAAAAACACCTCACAATCACATTATTAAAAACACCTCACCACAACATTATTAAAAACACCTCACAATCACATTATTAAAAACACCTCACCACAACATTATTAAAACACCTCACAATCACATTATTAAAAACACCTCACAATCACATTATTAAAAACACCTCACCACAACATGATTAAAAACACCTCACAATCACATTATTAAAAACACCAAACAATCACAATATTAAAACACCTCACAATCACATTGTTAAAAACACCTCAACACAACATGATTAAAAACACCTCACCATCACATTATTAAAAACACCTCACAATCACATGATTAAAAACACCTCACCACAACATTATTAAAAACACCTCACAATCACATTATTAAAAACACCTCACAATCACATTATTAAAAACACCTCACCACAACATTATTAAAACACCTCACAATCACATGATTAAAAACACCTCACCATAACATTATTAAAAACACCTCACCATAACATCATGAAAAACACCTCACAATCACATGATTAAAAACACCTCACCATAACATTATTAAAAACACCTCACAATCACATTATTAAAAACACCTCACCACAACATGATTAAAAACACCTCACAATCACATTATGAAAAACACCTCACAATCACATGATTAAAAACACCTCACCATAACATTATTAAAAACACCTCACAATCACATTATTAAAAACACCTCACAATCACATTATTAAAAACACCTCACCATAACACCATGAAAAACACCTCACAATCACATGATTAAAAACACCTCACAATCACATGATTAAAAACACCTCACAATCACATGATTAAAAACACCTCACAATCACATGATTAAAAACACCTCACCATAACATTTATAAAAACACCTCACAATCACAATATTAAAAACACCACCACAACATTTATAAAAACACCTCACAATCACAATATTAAAAACACCACCACAACATGATTAAAAACACCTCACAATCACATTATTAAAAACACCTAACAATCACATTTTTAAAAATACCTCACAATCACAATATTAAAAACACCTCACAATCACATTATTAAAAACACCTCACCATCACATTATTAAAAACACCTCACAATCACATTATTAAAAACACCTCACAATCACGTTATTAAAAACACCTCACAATCACAATATTAAAAACACCTCACCACAACATGATTAAAAACACCTCACAATCACATTATTAAAAACACCTCACAATCACATTATTAAAAACACCTCACCACAACATGATTAAAAACACATCACAATCACATTATTAAAAACACCTCACAATCACAATATTAAAAACACCTCACCACAACATGATTAAAAACACCTCACAATCACATTATTAAAAACACCTCACAATCACATTATTAAAAACTCCTCACCATAACATTATTAAAAACACCTCACCACAACATTATTAAAAATACCTCACAATCACATTATTAAAAACACCTCACAATGACATTATTAAAAACACCTCACCACAACATTATTAAAAACACCTCACAATCACATTATTAAAAACACCTCACCATAACATTATTAAAAACACCTCACCATAACATTATTAAAAACACCTCACCATAGCATTATTAAAAAAACCTCACAATCACATTATTAAAAACACCTCACCACAACATGATTAAAAACACCTCACCATAGCATTATTAAAAAAACCTCACAATCACAATTTTAAAAACACCTCACCACAACATGATTATAAATGCCTCACAATCACATATTAAAACATCTCACCAAAACATTATTTAAAAACTCCTCACCATCACATTATTAAAAACACCTCACAATCACATGATTAAAAACACCTCACAATCACATGATTAAAAACACCTCACAATCACAATATTAAAAACACCTCACAATAACATTATTAAAAACACCTCAGCACCACGTTATCAAAACCACCTCACCACCACATTATTCGAAACACCATACCACCATGTTATAAAAAAACTCTGCACCACCAACACCTAATTCAAGACACCGCACCACCTCGTTACGAAAAACACCTCACCACCATGTGAATGACATGAAATTCAAAACACCTCACCACGACATTAATCAAACCACACTCATCACCATGTTATTAAAACGCAATTATTAAGAGACATAATAAGAACTGCCACTTTATAACTGCTGGCAGTGATGGCCGGATACCAAGACGTCCCGCTTTGATCGGACACCTGACCCTGACCCATGACATTTATTATTTGTCAATTTAATTTAGACTGGGATTAAAATAGATTCAATTCACATGAGATGAAGACCAAATCGGTGCAGTCCTGCATTGGAGTAATCAGAAGGAACATGAACAATCAAAAAGCAAAGATGAAGTCATCAGGAGGAACCTGGATAGGATTCATGTTTCAGCTGCTACTCCTCTACCTCTTCCCTCAAACCCATCCAGGCACAGCCAAGTGAGCCTTAGTTAAATAAATAAATCGATAAGTAATTTTAAAAGAGTACCCATATCAAAAACCTTAAATAATTCTGGCTTGCAGACCATGCATCCGATCAAGTTCAAATTTAAAACATGTATTCCGTATCTCTACCAGATCACAATTGTGAAATTTCACGTCAATTGATTAAACGGTTCCAGAGAAAACATAATATATTTCTTCAACCCAATATGGCTGCCAAACCATGTGACCTATCAATTATTCCTTCACAAACTTGTACACCCATGGCTTGGGAAATATTTGTGTGAAGTTTCCCCTCGATCTGTCCAGCTATTTTGGAGAAGATTTTTTTTATAGGTTTTAGGGTAACTCGAATATGGCTGCCAAACCATGTGACCGATGACATCATATATGTGAATCTTTTGTTCCTCATTGATAGTCAGTCATACGTGTAAAGTTTCGCTTCAATCTGTTCAGCCACTTCAGGAAGAATATTTTTGAAGGTTTCTTTTTTATGAAAACAATATAGCTGCCGAATCACGTGACAGATGACCTCACCAAATTTTTTTCTGTGATCCATTTTATCCCAAGATGACCCTCAAAAATTTTCATACTGGTCAGATGTAGCATTTGCAATTATGATGTCATAATGAAGGCACCCCTGATGTCATAAAAATCACACTTATTTCCCATCACTTGCCGTGTGCCAAGTTTCAATTTTTTTCCTTGATGCGGTGTCAGAAATAGAGGTCCAAAGTTTTTCCATTTTTCCAACATGGCTGCCATGCCACTTGACCTATAACGTCATAATTATCAATAAAACATTCCACATGAGTTGTCGCTCTTATGGTGAAATTGTCATCTCAATCAGACAAGCGGTTGAAGAGAAAAACAAAGTTCTGTGAGGACAAAACAAACAAACGGACCCAAGTGTAATACCCTATCCTCCAGCGAGGGTAAAAATACTCACCACCACATTATTCAAAACATCTCCCCGCCTCGTAACCGCCGCATTATTAAAAACACTTCACACCTGCACATAATTCAAAACACCTCACCACACGTCACTGTGGAGACAGACTTGTTTAAACTGAGCATAACAACTTTGTGAGTTGCTGTGTTGTCATTTCTCAAATTTATTTATAAATAACTTTGTTTATTTATAATTTATTTATAAATTTATCACGATTTACACTAATTATAATACAGATTTCTTTTGCACAAATTTAGTTGCAATATTCATACTACATTTTGATAAGCAATTGAAGTTGAAAAAAAAATTCTTTTTCAAACAATTAAAAAGGTTTTGTTTTTCAAAGAATTAAAAAAAATTTTTTTTTTAAAGCATTTCAAAAAAAAACCTTTGGTCATACAGAATCGAGCGGTAGATACAGACCGGAAGTTTGGTACGATTTCACAAAAATTTGAGGGAGTATTTTCATGACGTGAGATGCGGACACATGCACGAACTAACATTAAAAATGAGAACAAATCCATAAGTCCCCGTTTCGGACGAAGTCAAAAAAGTCCAAAAAATAAAAAAGGTGCAACCGCCAAAAAGTAATACACAAGCAGGAGCAGATCACAGAGTTAGTCTGAGACCAGGTCTGCTCTTGCTTGTTTATTACTTAAATTAGGAGAATAGATGTAGTTACTTTTTTGCTTGGATGTGGCTTTCATATATATATATATATATATATATATATATATATATATATATATATATATATATATATATATATATATATATATATATATATATATATATATATATATATATATATGTGTATATATATATATATATATATATATATATATATATATATATATATATATATATATATATATATATATATATATATATATATATATATATATATATATATATATATATATATATATATATATATATATGTGTATATATATATGTATATATATATATATATATATATATATATATATATACATATATATGTGTATATATACATGTACATATATATATATATATATATATATATATATATATATATATATATATATATATATATATATATATATATATATATATATATATATATATACATACATTTTAAGGAAATTATTAATACATTAGCTTGTGTCCTACCTGTGCTATAATATGCAATAACACCTTGCATTGCTTGTCGAGGAATATGACATGTTATCATTAGCCTTTAGAACGCACTCGTATAATAAAAGCTGCAATAACATAACAACATAAAAATTTTCCCTTTGAACCTTTTCCTAGCTGGAATACAGAGAGCACATTTGGCATTTTCCTGGTAGGATGGAACAAACTTGCATTTCAAGTGCCTTGTTAATCTGGCCAACAGGAGTAATGGCCAAGAGGCAGCAAGACCCGGCCTGCCTGAGAGTTGGAGCCCTGTCACGCGCGAGTCATCGTACAAGGAAGCTCTCGACCCGCACCTGTCACAAGCTCGCTCAGCGCTGATATGAGGCTTTGGATCAATACCCTTTTCCTCGGCTAAACCTAAGCAATTATAGGGTGGAGTGGGGGACCCAACATTTTCAATTTATCACATGCGGGAGGAAGGGTTTATATGTCTTGGTGAGCTGCGTGATGAGAGCCTGTTGGCATGTTTTCCTTCCCCGATGAGGCATTGTGACTGGTAAACTAGTGAAAGCCATGGGATGTAGTGCAACTGAAAAATGTCGGTGTGAACATGTTCTCATAATATGTCACGTCTGCAACAAATGATCATTTCGTAAAAATGAACATGACACTCGGCGGTTGAATTCCATCAAAGCATTAAGATTGTCTTTATTTGTCTCTCTATCACTCTCATCAAACCATAAATAAATACTGACACAAACAAATGTATATACACATCGATGTCAACATCATCATCATCATCAACACTTGAGGATGAAGCCTGAAGGCATGATAAATGTATGTCAGAGACTGATGATTAAAATGATGGTCATGTATTCTCCCCTTAATCTATTAATTTGGGTCATCAATTTATTTTATATGCACAGCCAGTGTGTGTATAGGGAGGGGGGGCTGGGGGTTAGGGGGGTACATCTGGGTGTTGGTGGGAGTTATGTAAAACTTAGAAAGACAAGAGAAGGATATGAAGCATGAGAGAAATATGGAGAATGGAAAGGAGGTTGGGAAGAGGTAAGACTTAGAAGAGGGGAGGGAAGAGATATGTATCGTGCACAACAGAGGGAGCGTTGGGTTGGGGGGGGGGATGCAGTTGGGGTAGGGAGGTGTCAAAATATTGCTATCTCTGTGGACCTAATAAATTGATTACCCCTTGGCAAGTGTTTGCACCTCAATTTCAGAGATACCAATGATGTAATGACGGGTCATATATTGCATCATAAAATGGTTGAGTGACAAGTCATTGACATGAAATGTACACCACATGGCCAAAAGTATGTGGACACCTGCTCGTCCAACATCTCGTTTCGAAATCACGGGCATGAATATGGAGTTGGTCCCCCCCTTCACTGCTGTAACAGCCTCCACTCTTCTGGGAAGGCTTTCTACTAGATATTGGAATATTGCTGTGGGGATTTACTTCAATTAGCCAGAAGAGCATGAGTGAATTCAGACACTGATGTTGGGCGATTAGGTCTGGCTCGCAGTCAGCGTTCCAATTCATCCCAAAGCTGTTTGATGGGGTTGAGGTCAGGGCTCTGTGCAGATTGGTCAAGTACTTCCACACTGATCTCGACAAACCATTTCTGTATGGACCTCGCTTTGTGCATGGGGGCATTGTCATGCTGAAACAGGAAAGGGCCTTCCCCAAACTGTTGCCACAAAGTTGGAAGCACAGAATTGTCTAGAACATCATTGTATGCTGTAACGTTAAGATTTCCCTTCACTGGAACTAAAGGGCCTAGCCCGACCCATGAAAAACAGCACCAGACCATTATTCCTCCTCCACCAAACTTTACAGTTGGCACTGCATTCAGCCAGGTCGAGTTCTCCTGGCATCTGCCAAACCCAGATTCATCCATCGGACTGCCAGATAGTGAAGCGTGATTCATCACTCCAGAGAACGCATTTCCACTGCTCCAGAGTCCAATAGCAGTGAGCATTATACCACTCCAGCCGAAGCTTGGCATTGTGCATGGTGATCTTAGGCTTGTGCGTGGCTGCTTGGCCATGGAAACCCATTTCGTTTGTGCTGACTTTGCTTCCAGAGGCAGTTTGGAACTCGGTCGTGAGTGTGGCAACTGACAACAGACGATTTATTCGTGCTATGCGCTTCAGCGCTTGGCGGTCCCGTTCTGTGCGCTTGTCTGGCCGACCACTTCACTGCTGAGCTGTTGTTGCTCAGAGACGTTTCCACTTCACAATAACAGCACTTACAGTTGACCGGGGCAGCTCTAGCAGGGCAGAAATTTGAGGAACTGATTTGTTGGAAAGGTGCCATCCTATTACTGTGCCATGTTGAAAGTCACTGAGCTCTTCAGTCTGGCCCATTCCACTGTCGATGTTTGTCTATGGAGATTGCATGGCTGTGTGCTTGATTTTATCCACCTGTCAGCAAAGGGTGTGGCTGAAATAGCCGAATCTACTAATTAGACGTGGTGTCTGCATACTTTTGGCCATGTCGTGTATTTTAATTTTAAAAATATGAAATCTGTTAATTAAGGCCTTGGTCACATTTGCCACGGCGGCCGTGGGGTCTCCAAAATCTACGGCCACTAGCAATTATACGGCGGCCGCAGTATTTCCATGGTCACACAATGTAGCAGTCAAATATGTTTTTTTTGGGGGGGAGCCGCACGGCGTATTTAGGCCTAAGTCACATTTGCCACGGCAGCCGTGGGGTCTCCAAAATCTACGGCCACTAGCAATTATGCGGCGGCCGCAGTATTTCCACGGTCACATATGTTTTTTTTTTTTTTTTTCGGGGAGCTGCACGGCGTATTTATAAATTGTGGAGACCGAAAACGTGGGCTTGCCGTGCGGTCTTTGATTTGATGTCGCACGGTGACCTTAGGGCGCGTTCCTGCAGCGGCCATAGAATTTTCAAGGCAGACAGAAGGTGCCCGCAGGGGGGCCCGAAGGTGAATGTGCGGCCAGACGGACGGTAAGGAATGGGTTAATTTTTATTTAATTTTTCGCCAGTTTTTTTTTTTCGGCTTGTCGAATTGCTACGGCAAATGTAGAAATGAAAAAAGTTATAACTCCGCGTTATAATTCCACGGCAGCCTTACGCCCTGTAAAATATAGCCAAACGGTGTAGGGACACCCTGAGGCCACCTCAGAAACTCTGCGGCCACCGCACGTTTCTGTCAATTCAGAGGGCGTATGGCTGCCGTATCCTCGCCGTAGAGCAAATGTGACTTAGGCCTTAGTGCAAACTTTTCGAAACAAATAACTTACGGCTTAGATTGGTAGGAGTATGCTTATTCCTGAGTGATCAGGTCTGAATTTGATTCCCCAGGGAATGGGCTATGTCTACACAACTTTCATTTTCATGTTGTGTTGGATAATGCCATCATCGATGCGGGACAATTTTTACTTACGAAATCTAAAGATTTCGTAAGTATATTGATGACTTCCGTTTCTGTTTGTTTGTTACTTACGAAATCTAAAGATTTCGTAAGTATATTGATGACTTTGTGTCTGTTTGTTTGTTTGTAGGCACGATAACTCGAGAACGGAAGAAGCTGCCAATGTCAAATTACACCACGTGATTCAGGAGGGTGATGGCTCGTGCTGATTAGATTTTGGTCAAAATCGGTCAAAGGTCAAGGTCACAGTTGGGTCAAAAATTCAATTTTTGATGGTTTGGTACAGAATAATGGTAGAAACTTCTGGTTTGCGTCGCTACCTTCTCCAGAGACAGCTTTTATTAGACAAAGTCAGAGGTCAAGTTGACGATTTCGTAAGTACCAGTCTATGACTGCTTGTTTGTTTGTTTGTTTGTTTGTTTGTTTGTAGGCACGATAACTCGAGAACGGAAGAAGCTACCAATGTCAAATTACACCACGTGATTCAGGAGGGTGATGGCTAGCGCTGATTAGATTTTGGTCAAAATCGGTCAAAGGTCAAGGTCACAGTGAGGTCAAACATCCAAAAAATGATAACTCGAGAATGGAAGAAGCAACCAATGTCAAATTACACCACGTGATTCAGGAGGGTGGTGGCTTGCGCTGATTAGATTTTGGTCAAAATCGGTCAAAGGTCAAGGTCACAGTGAGGTCAAACATCCAAAACATTCGATTTTTGATGGTTTGGTACAGAATCATCATTGAAACTTCTGGTTTGCGTCTCTACCTTCTCTCGAGACAGCTTTTATTAGACAAGGTCAGAGGTCAAGTTGACGATTTCGTAAGTAGCAGTCTATGACTGCTTGTTTTCTTTGTTTTTTTGTTTTATAACCACAATCACACTGATATTAATAATCTCTTAGTACCTGCTGAACAATCTTTGGATGGTCTTACAATGCTTTCAGAAAATATGCACAGCTCTTGACTTTTGTCACATTTTTTCTGTGTTACAGCCTGAATTTAAAATGGATTCAAGTTGAATTTTTTTATCACCGATCAACACAAAATACCCCATAATGACAAAATGAAAACATGTTTTTAGAAATTTTTACAAATTAATCAAAAATGAAAATCAGAAATGTCTTGTGTCAATAAGTATTCAACCCCTATGCTATGACACTCCAAATTGAGCTCAGGTGCATCCAATTTATTTTGGTCATCCTTGAGTTGTCTCTACAACTTCATTGGAGTCCACCTGTGGCCAATTCAATTGATTAGACACGATTGAGAAATAAACACACCTTTCTATATCAGGTCCCAGAGTCGACAGTGCATCTCAGAGCAGAAACTCCACCATGGTAGAATTGTGAGAAGGTATAGATCTGGGGAAGGGTATAAAACAATTTCTAGTGTTGAAAGTTCCCAAAAGCACAGTGAGCTCCATCATTAGGAAATGGGAAGAATATGGAACTACCCCGACTCTTTCTGGAGCTAGCCATCCAACCAAACTGAGCAACTAGGCAAGAAGAACCTTAGTCAGGGAGATGTGACCAAGAACTCAATGACCACTCTGACGGAACGACATAATTCCTTGGCGAAGAAGGAAGAACCTTCCAAAAGGACAATCTCTGCAGCGCTTCACAAATCTAGGCTTTATGGGAGATTGGCCAGACGGAAGCCACTCGTGAGAAATTACAGCACACCTGGAGTTTGCAAAAAGGCATGTGAAAGCCTCGGAACATGAGGCAAAATATTCTGTGGTTTGATGAGATGAAAATTGAACTTTTTGGCCTGAATGAAAAGTGCTATGTCTGGCAGAAAGCAAGCACAGCTAATCACCCATCTAACACCATCCCTCCTGTGAAGCATTGTGGTGGCAGTATCATGCTATGGGGATGCTTTTCAGCAGCAGGGACTGGGAGACTTGTAGGACATAGGGAACAATGAATGGAGCCAAAATACAGGCAATTCCTTGAAGATAACCTGCATCAGAGTGCAAAAGACCTTAGACTCTGGCAAAGATTTATGTACCAACAGGACAATAACCCCAAACATACAGCCCAAAACAACACTAAAAGGCTTCAGACCAATAACGTGAAAGTCCTCGAGTGGCCTGGCAAAAGTCCAGACTTGAATCCCATTGACAATTTGTGGAAAGACGTGAAGATTGCTGTTCGCCGACGCTCCCCATCAAACTTGACGGAGCTTGAGAGAATTTAGAAGGAAGAATGGGAGAAAATCCCCAAATCCAGATGTGCAAAGTTGATACAGACATTCCTCACAAGACTCGAACCTGCAATCACTGCTGAAGGTGCTTCTTCAAAGTATTGACTCGGAGTATGGAGGGGGGTGGGGGGAGGGGGTTGAATACTTATTGACATAAGACATTTCAGCTTATCAGGTCAGGTCAGGTCAGGTGTGGGAGCATTGCGCCAGAACAACGCGTTGCTGAGTCCACTTTCCACCGGTACTCCAGGCGTCTCCGTCTGGCCATCCCTCAGGCAGATGCCTGGCCCAACCCCATCTCCTTGAGATGATGATCAACCTGCTGTAACCACAAGGCACGTGGTCGGCCCGTTGGCCTCATCCACTCATGAGACTCGCTCGCTGAGAGAATCTGGTGAGCAGGATCAGCATCAGGAAAATGAGCCACATGTCCATACAGCCGCAGCTGATGCTCACGTACTATGCAGGCAACAAATCCCATTTGAATCTCTTTCAGTAACTGCTCATTGGACACAAAGTCCGACCAGCGATAGCCAAGGATTCTCCGAAGAGACCTGGTACCAAAGGGATTAAGTCTCCGTCTCAGATCCATGATGAGAGCCCAAGTCTCAGATCCATGATGAGAGCCCAAGTCTCACATCCATAGAGCAAGACTGGAATCACCAAGGACCTGAAGTCTCAGAATTTCATCCTCCCACACAGTTACCGACAGTGCCACACCCCATGATCCATTGAATCCATGACTCCCCAGGCCCGACCCAGATGTCTGTTGACCTCTGGCCCACAGCCAGCAGAGCCATGAATGAATGTCACTGCCAAGGGAAGTAAATCTCTGCGCCACCTCAACATTCTCACCACAAACAGGTACAGACAAGATAGCAGCATCCAAGATGTCATTGAAAGCCTGGATATTAGTTTTGATCCAGGAAACCTGTAATCCCAGTGTCTCTGACTCCTCATTCAGCACCTTGAGGCCCCTTAAAGGATATCGAGAGTCTCCGCAAAGATGACTGCATCATCTGCTAAATCAAGGTCAGAGAACTTGACATTCCCAAACGATGCACTGCAACTTGATCTCTCTGGCATCCTCCCCAGAATTCAGTCCATACAAGTGCTGAACAGTGTGGGAGCCAGTACACACCCTGACGAACTCCAGAAACAACTGGAAAGATGCCTCAGCTCGCTGAACAGCTCAGCTCTGCCATTTAGCCTGGCCCTGCGATGCTGGGCATTGGTATCCAGTTTCCCTTGAGAGACAAAATAATTCTTCACCCTCCGGTGAGTTGGAAGACATCTACCTGCAACATCAAGTGCGGTGGTCTTGAAGGCACTCCACAACTCTTCAGGGTCCCCCAAAGCACCCAGAGCCCCCAAATCTCCACTCAGCCTGTTTGCAAACTCCTCAGCTACTTTGTCATCCTTGAGCTTGCCAACATCCAGCCGAGGCTGGGTTGGTACCATTCTCCTGGATTTAACATGCAACTTAAGAGTTTCTACAACAAGCCGGTGGTCTGTTTTGAGGAACTGAGCACTCCCGTAGACCCTGCAGTTCTGGATTATTTCATCTTATTGACGTAAGACATTTCAGCTTTTCACTTCGAATTAAGTTGTAGAAATTTGTCAAAACATGTTTTCACTGTCATTATGGAGTATTTTGTGTGGATCGGTGACCACATTTTTTTTTTAATATGATCCATTTCAAATTTAGGCTGCAACACAACAAAATGTGACAAAAGATGAGGGGTGTGAATACTTTCTGAAAGCACTGTCTATGCCCCATGACTGCAGGTCATTGGGACATCACATTGACATGAGGCTATTACAATGCTTCAGAGGGCTGAAATTAGATTAGAGAGCTGAAAGGTGAGTATATTACCTGTGAGATAATCTACCAGCCCAACGACCTTGTGAAAATGCTCTCCCAGTACATGGTGTGCTGAACAAGCCTTTCCTTTAATAAGATGAACCGAATGCTTTGTTATATTACGTTTCTGTATTTGTGCAATTAGCAACACTTATTTATTCACATCTTCTGACATTTAATGCTTAGCATGTATGTGCTGGTACTTATATTTGTAAGCATTGTTGTTTGAAGAAGAAAACAGCAGGAGTAAAATAATTACAATACTGTACACACCTTTTACCTCTCTCATCACTGTGGCTGTAGTACTCCAATGATGTAATTATGATTAGTTCGTTTATGTTGTACTTACAAGCTCTGTCGTTTTTAATTTTCCAATTTTCCCCCCTTCGTTAATGGTAATATAATATTGTATTTCTATTGCAACCTCTATTCTTGCAGCAGGTAACTTTGTGAGTTTTCGTTTATCATGCATGTCACAGTGTTTGCTAGCTTTTAAGCCTGGCATTTGGCCATTGTTGCATAAAGCTTGCATCCGTGAAGATGTCGTGCTGGAGCAATAATAGGCCCAACACAGCGATTATAGATCAATTGTTGATGTACAAGGTAAGCTTGAGATATCTTTCTGATATCAGAACCACTGAAGTTGGATAGTTTGAAGCTTTCTCCCATTTGATTCATCTTTCCATCCATCAGTCAATCCAATTTGAAGTCATTCGTGACGACACATTGTTGTGCAAACGACACATGCTGAACCACTTGGACCTCTGGTTTCCTTCGTATTATGTGATGCCACACAACACACATGTTCCCTGGAGAAGCTTGATTTATAAACTGATTTTGTCTCGCTGATGAAGCCTAAAGAAAGAAATGTGTCAAGCTCGTGTGTACAAAGGTGAGCTTGCACACTTCCTCTTAGGAGCTGTTGTCTTTGTCAATCAAGGATATATATATATATATATATATATATATATAT
>NC_140972.1:62512713-62525213 GCF_056783735.1 Eptatretus burgeri | reverse complement strand
TTATGCTTTCAAGTCGCGTTTTGGGTTGTTAAGAACTTGTCAATATCATGGAGGCCTCACGATATCATAGAGGCCTTGCGATGAGGGCAGTGGCAGAATGGAGCGAGATGGGATAAGGCGAGCGCTCCGGACTCAACTTCATAAAATGGTAAGCCTGTAATATCAAAGTAATATGTTTCTTGGTCATAAAGTATTGGAGGTCAATATATTTACAGGGGAAGGAGATTAGGAAATTTACTCCCCAAATTGAATCGGCTGTGGAGCTACGTTATGGAGAGCCAATTGGAATCTGGCATCAAATGAAATCGATTCCAGTCAAAATGACTCTGATACTGCTTCTTCCTCTTCTTTTTTCTTTGAGACTAATATTCCACCGGCTCATGGGATAAGTTCAACCTGGCTTTGTATTTTGCAGACTGACAAAGCTTTTGACACATTCATGCATTTCCAACTAACACGTCATTTCATAGGACAGAAATTTCCCTATTGTGGAAAGCAAACATGAGCTGATTTGAACTCTGAAGATATATCATTAGGAGGCTAATACATTGGCATCACAGTGTGCTCTGGCTCAACAGGATTGTTCTTCCTCTCGGAACAAAGCAGGGAGGGGTGGGAAATGAATGTTATTCCAAGCACAGCTGGTACTAATTGAATCATACCTAACGAGCTCACATTATTACACTTTGTTGAAACAGGAACTCCCATTTGCTCCATACCAGGTCGTTCACATTGACCCCGAGCCTTACAAGTGCCCTGTACAATCTCTTGTCTCTGTCAAAACATTTCACACTCTGTCTCAAAAGGCAGGGCTGCACCATCCTCCTGGAGGGCCAAGCGGCCTATTACGGTGTCCTGGCCTTAAAAGGTAAATTGCTAGTCACGAATCATTCAAATCACATCATCATCATTCACTCGACCACTGTAACAAAACTGCTGCCCTGATGACTTATTTTCGTCTGATATTAGATGTCCTTCCTGCCTTTCCTTTTTTAACCTCTTTTACTGACCAATACATAGAAATGTTATGTAGCAACAAATGTTATATGCCATTCATATCCATGCACACATGCACACTCAGGTACAAGACACACACACACACACACACACACACACACACACACACACACACACACACACACACACACACACACACACACACACACACACACACACACACACACACACACACACACACACACACACACACTCAAATACACACACACACACACACACATATATTAAAGGTTCTTGACCCAATCTGTCTGTTAACCAAGGTCCCAACATTTGCTTTCTCAAACCCCCTTTATCTATGGCATAATGTTATCAGCAATTTGCCAATCCTTTCGAAACACTTCGAAAAACTGCAGGACCAATGCAAAAAAAATTAAAAGAAACATCTTTATGTTATGGCCACTGATAATGTATTGTTGAAGTCATCCCATTATTTCTAGCACGATCATTATTTGAGCTTAAATTAGGAATGGCTTGTCAAATAGTTTGTGTATTTGGAGAAAAAGGACATGGTAAGGAGCCATTCATATATTACTTACACACCTGATTTGGGGGAGGGAGGTGGTGATGAGAAGGGAAAGTAAATTCGAAAAAGTTAAAATATAGAAGGGGAAGGATATAATTAAAAGTATAATAGAGGGGCCAATAAGGGTTCTCAGTAAAAAAAAAATGAAATGAAGAAAATAATAAAAGAAGGTAGGAGTAAAGCCAGACGATAAGGGATGATGCGTGCAAGGGATGAGGTCAAAACTCTTTTTTTGTCTATACAATATGTAGATGGCCCCTGACTTTGGCATTAGCTTAATAATAATATATAGGCACACTTTGTTCAGGCAGCTTTTTTTCATATCAGAGACACTGCAAGTACTGCAATTGTATGTTTGAAGCAGGCGGATTTATTTTTGCCAAACTCATCAACTCCATTACTACTCATCATTAATTGTCATAATACATGAAGCTGTCAAACCGGCCTTATTCTTCAATGTTGCACATTTTGTTTCTTCCTTCATCGGTGTCAAAGAGTTGAGTTTGGTTATCATTGGGTTAGGAAAGTTCCAAGTCATTACAGCATATACCTTTTCATCACGATGTTTACCCCCTTAAATCAGGAGCTACCGAGCACCTCTCCTTCAAGCTGAGAACTTTTGTTTAGGTTATTACCCTTGCCAAAGGATTCAGAGAGGGTATTGCATTTGGGTCCGTTTGTTACTTGGCGAAATCTTCGATTTTGTCAAGTATGTTGGTCTGTTCCGTTTATTGGTTTGTTTGTTTGTTTGTCCGGTCGTCTACAGCCCAAACGGCTGGACCAGTCGTTCTTAATTTTTTACACCTGATAGGCAATCCACCTGAGACGGTCTGCGTCCAAACCCCGTCTTAATCAGACAAAACGTCGCGACGTGACGTCACACAACGTGAAAACAGATTTTTCGACAAAACTCAGTGACCAGAAGTCGTAGCGATGCCAAATGTGACCGGAAGTGACCGGAAGTCGTAGCGACCGGTTGACGCCAAATGAAACTTCATTCAAATATCTTAATGATTACTAAATGCATCTTATTAGAAATTACGCATAGTTTTCGCAAGCGTATGACGTCAAAGTTTTGCCGATTGACATCATTTTAAAAAAATATTTACGCTCGTGTGCAGCCGAAACTACTGAAGCAATCGTTCTCAAATTTTAACACGTGATAGCCAATCTTGCTGAAATAGTCTGGGATCAAATCGCGTCATAATCACACTTAACGTCACGACGTTACGTCAAATAAAGGTGAAAACAAGCTTTTGAACATAACTCAGTAACTGGAAGTCATAGCGACTTCCTGTTGATGCCAAAACAAACTTCAATGGAATATCTAATTGTTTTAAAATGCATGTTAGTACAAATTATGCACAGTTTTCGCAAGCGTATGACGTCAAAGTTTTTAGCTATTGGTGTGATTTAAAAAAAATTCTATTCGTTCTACAGGTCACAATTCTTAACCGATTTGGATGAAATTTTAACAGCTGATAGAAATCCACAGTGCAAAAAGATATGTGACTTTTGGTGATGTTCAAGATCAGGATCTGGATCCTGCATCACTTTATATTATCGCCCATTATAAACCAATGGGGAATTTTGTGAATTACACATGGCTATTTCTCAAACAGTTTTGCACTTATTATATTAAAACTTATACTGTCTATTTATGCATGTAATATTAACATGTCTACAAAGTTTGATCGAAATTGACCCAAGGTCAAGGTCAGGGTCACCCAAAACATGAAAAACACACATATAAAATACATATTTTTGTTTTACAACATATTTCAAACCTGAAAACGGGATCGTAAAGCTGGTTGAAAAGCAATGTTCCTAGGTATTTTCAAATATTTCCTACGATCAGAATGAAGGCAACAAGCACCGATGATAAGTTGTTGAATGTCACATGGTGGCTTGAAATGAGTTGTGAAAATTTTCAATCTGCTGCCGTTACCATGACAATGTGCGCCTGATAATTGTTATTTGTGACGTCGCGTCATTTTATTAATGTACGAACAAATAAACACCACACATTCCATGACATTACAGCTTGGACCACCACACGGAAAGGTCAACTAATTCGCCCAAGTGTCGTGCTAAGCACGATTTTTCATTTGTTTGTCTGTCTATCTGTCTGTCTGTTTGTTTGTTTGTCCACACAGAACTTTCGTGTTTTTCTCCACAACCGTTTGTCTGATTGAGTTAAAATTTTCAGCATTGGTGCGACGACTCATGTAGAATGTTTCAATGACAGTTATGATGTCATACATCACATGGTGTGGCAGCGATATTGGAAAAAAATGGAAAAACTTTGGACCTCTGTATCTCTGAAACCACACCAATGAAAAATTTGAAATTTGGGACATAACAAGTACTCCTCATGGGGAATTCGTGTGATGTTTTATGATGTCATAGGTGTCCTCATTATGACGTCATAATTGCAAATGTAGAATGCCACATCCGATCAATATGAAAAATTTTGAGTGTGATCTCAGGATGAAATGGCCCAGAGCAAAAAAAAACATGATGTCATGAGTAACGTGATTCAGCAGCCATTATATATATATATATATATATATATATATATATATATATATATATATATATATATATATATATATATATATATATATATATATATATATATACAAATATAAACCTTTTAAAACCCTCTTCCCTGAAATATCTGAAAAGGTCGAGGTGAAACTTTATACATATGATCACCTATCCATGTGGAAGAAAAGAGTCACACGTATGATGTCATAGGTCACATGGTTTGGCAGCCATATTGGATTTACCTGAAAATCTCTAAAAATACACCACTCAAAAGAAGTCATAGTGAGGGTTTGCAATCTCTGATTGCTCTTTTTCTTGTTCATCACTGTAAAATTGGAATGCACTTTTATGCTACAAACAAAAATTTGCCAAATGTTGGTCCGTAATTTAAGTTCACAGGAAAATATATCGAAGGCAGCCACGGCACAGTGCACTACAGCAAAACACTGCCAGGGATGGTATTTCCAGATTCCAAGAAGTATAAAAGCCAACACATGAATGTTGATCAACAGACAGAAAAACCAACATTGAGTCCAAGGGAGATTGATTGGGATAAACAGCTGTAAGCCTGTAAAGAATGTTCATAAAATTCCATAATGATAAGGTTGGTGCCATGAATTGTACCGAAGATCAAGTCAAGATTTTATGAAGTTTTTTTATATTTTAAGGCTTTCAGGATTTGATTTGAAAATTACAAAATCAGGTAAAATATACATGATTTAAGTCAGGCTTAACCTGTTTAGCATTCTCATCTGAACCAATGGCTTGTGATGCTCAGAGCACAGGATCAAATAATTCACATATATATATATATATATATATATATATATATATATATATATATGTACACACACATGTGTATATATATATATATATATATATATATATATATATATATATATATATATATGTACACACACATATATCAAAACATGTGGAGTGTGACGAGCACTCCCCCGGTCTCCATTGGACATAGTCCCACAACAAAGCGTCACCACCAACATAGAGGTTTCAGCCAGGTGACTGTCAATCAGACAAAGATTACATGGTCAACATCAGTTAATCATCAAACAGAGCAGCCAATCTGGATTTTGGTCATAATTGCCCTCATCAGGACACCATACCAATAAATATCTGATCAATGATGACCATATTCGTCATTTAAACATCAGACGCAACTCCTGACTGTAATGATGAGCATCGCTGCAGATTAAGTCTCACATGGCAAAACCACATAATCCACAGAGAACAACCATCCATCTGCCACCCAAATGATTCTTCCTGTTAATGCAAACCAGTCAACCAGAAGGCATGTGATGTGGTTGGTGGGTAAATCGAAACACGTGGTGTAGGATTATGTCCAATTAAGATTGGGGGAGTGCTCGTCAGACTCTACATGTTTCAATTTCACTGCCTATCACATCACGTACCTTCTGGTGGAATGGCTTGCATTTGAGGGAACAATCACCTGGTGGTAGACGGATGGTTGTTCTTTGTGGATTATACAGTTTTACCGTGTGAGACATAATCTGCAGCGATGCTCATCATAACAGTCAGGAGGTGTGTCTGATACTTAAACAATGAATGTGTTCATAATTGGTTAGATATTTAGCGGTATGCTGTGCTGATGAGGACAAATTAGCCAGAAATTCAAATAGGTAGCTCCATTTGATGTTTATCTGATGTTGACTTTGTAATCTTTGTCTGCTTAACAGTCGATGGGATGAGGCCTCTGGGTTTGAGGTGATGCTTTGGTGTAGGACTTTGTTCAATGGAGATTGGGGGAGTGCTCATCACACTCCACATGTTTTGATATATATATATATATATATATATATATATATATATATATATATGTATATGTATATATATATATATGTATATATATATATATATATATATATATATATATATATATATATATATATATATATATATATATATATATATATATATATATATATATATGTATCTATATATATATGTATCTATATATCTATATGTATCTATATATATATATATATATATATATATGTATATATGTATATATATATATATATATATATATATATATATATATATGTATATATATATATATATATATATATATATATATATATATATATATGTATATATGTATATATATATATATATGTATATGTCTTCTTCTTCTTCTTCTTCTTCTTTCGGCTGCTCCCGTTAGGGGTCGCCACAGCGGATCACCCGTATGATCCGCATAGTGATTTGGCACATGTTTTACGCCGGATGCCCTTCCTGACGCAACCCTGGTCGCCTCTTACGACACAGGGATATGGTACACCTATTTTAACCGGGGTATACACCGGCCCAGTACACTGGTACTCATTTCGCCAACCTCGGAAGGATGACAGGCTGAGTCAACCCCCTGGTGTATTTATTCAATGGCTCAACGGGGCTTGAATTCAGGACCTTTTGGATCCCAAGCCGCTGCCCTAACCACTGCGCCAACACCAGGCATTATATATATATATATATATATATATATATATATATATATATATATATATATATATATATATATATATATATATATATATATTTATATATAATTGACCCCTGCTATGATCCTCCAGCCAAAATGGCGGCAAAAAGCAACCCAAGAAGACTTATGCAAAGTAAGTGCTAAACGCTGTTTCGAACCCTTCCCAGAGTTCCTCAACAATTCTAACGACGTTCACACATAGTACACACATGACAATCCCAATGCTATACACTCCCTTCAGCTGACGGATTGGTTTCATCACTTATTGGCGAATCATCAGCGATAGCGTAGACAGCAATGCATTTGATGTGCAAATGTCAAAAGCAGTCAATATATAAATAAATAAAGACCCACCCACATCTCTCACCTGTGAATGGAAGGAACAGCTAATCAGCTCTCACGTAATCGACTACACCCAGGTGGCTAAGATTATATAAATGATGCTAAACGCTGTTTTGAACCCTTCCCAGAGCTCCTCAACGAAGACAAAGACGATCATTTATATAATCCGAGCCACCTGGGTGTAGTCGATAAGGTGAGAGCTGATTGGCTGTTCCCTCCATTCACAGGTGAGAGATGTGGGTGCGGATTCATATATATATATATATATATATATATATATATATATATATATATATATATATATATATATATATATATATATATATATATATATATATATATATATATATCTCTTCCTCTTCTTCTTTCGGCTGCTCCCGTTCGGGGTCGCCACAGCGGATCATCCGTCTGATCGGCATAGTGATTTGGCACATGTTTTACACCGGATGCCCTTCCTGACGCAACCCTGGTCGCCTCTTTCAACACAGGGATATGGTACACCTATTTTAACCGGGGTATACACCGGCCCAGTACACTGGTACTCATTTCGCCGACCTCGGAAGGATGACAGGCTGAGTCAACCCCCTGGTGCATTAATTCAGTGGCGCAATGGGGCTTGAACTCAGGACCTCTTGGATCCCAAGCCGCTGCCCTAACCGCTGCGCCAACACCAGGCTATTCATATATATATATATATATATATATATACATACATATATATATATATATATATATATATATATATATATATATATATATATATATATATATATATATATATATATATATATATATATATATATATATATATATATATATATATATATGTATATATATATATATATATATATATATATATATATATATATATATATATATATATATATGTGTATTCATATACATGCGTATATATGTATGCTGAAATGTTTGTAATTTTGGCTCATTGCAGCAGTTTGTTCCTTCTTTGTTTGCAAACCCTTGGCCCAATTTCCCCAAAATTTGCTGTACTGCATTGTTTTCATATGCAGAAGGTCAATGTCAAAATAAAAACTCATCATTCCTAATCAAACTGATGTTAAACATGAAATAATGGCGTTTTGGCCAATCAACTTGTCTGTCAAGTCCCTGGGCAGTCTGAGGGGGAAAGCTTTACTTTCACCTCCGCACTTCTGTTTGAAAACGATTCTCTTTCGGGAATCAAACAAAATGCATTTAAATATTTACATTCAGAATGCAGAATGGAAAGTAATATACAAAGTGCTGACAGTCTCTGAGGAACTCCACTCAAAGGAAGAAGTGGTCACACAATGCTGGATGATATAAAACCAGGAAATGAGGGCGTTTTTTGATATATTTTTTTTTGTTATTTTGTATACACTATGAGAGCTAACATAAAGAATGCACAAGGGGGACAGGAGACAAGAGGGGCAGGAGAGTGAAGGACAAAACAGTGGGAAACAGAGACATTTGGATATCTGTGGAAGGGAGACGAATGGGGTGGGGTACACAGAGGAAACAAGAGAGACACCACAGGGACTTTCAGGACCTTACACAACAGGGAACTTTTGGGAAAGAAAGCTTGGAATTTGAAGGAGGTGGGTTTGGGGTGGATTAACGGGGGTAGAAAAGATTGTGGTTTTGGATGGGGGAAGATAAGAGGTGGTGATGAACAACTGTTTTGAAGATTTGGAGGGAAGAATGGGATTGAAGAGAGTGTGGGAGTTTGTTCCAAAGGCGGGAAAAAAGGGGAATGAAAGAGTGAAGGTGAGCAGTGATTCGTGATTTTGGCAGTTTTACCAGAAGGGGGTTGCTGGTGGACCTTGAGTGCCCTGTGGAAATAAGGAGGGGGAATATAGCAGACAGATCGGGGGGGGGGGGAGGATGAGACCAGAGAGGAGAAGGTCGAAGACAGAAAGACCACCGACCTGCCTGTGGTGAGAGAGTGAGAGGCTCAAAGTCTCAGCCTCATCGCG
Source organism: Eptatretus burgeri (assembly GCF_056783735.1). NCBI lineage: Eukaryota > Metazoa > Chordata > Myxini > Myxiniformes > Myxinidae > Eptatretus > Eptatretus burgeri. The sequence goes on along the minus strand of NC_140972.1, from coordinate 62,516,287 downwards.
GGAGATACCAGTGATCCTCAATGCCTTGGTTTCCATGGCGTGAAGCCGAGAAAGGTGAGAAGCAGGAGCACCAGCCAAGAGGGGAGAGTAGTACTCCATCAGGCTGTGACCGAAAGCTTTGTATGTGGTCAGGAGCTCAGGCGGTCTAAGGAAGGACTTTGCTTGACAGAGGATGCCCAGTCGTTGACTGGCTTTGGAGGCCAGTTTGGAAATGCAGCTTTCCCAGGAAAGATCGTGGAAGATACTGAGACCCAGAAGTTTGAATGAAAGGACTTCTTCAAGAGTATTGTTGAGAAAGTCGATGGGAAAGGGGGGGGGGGGTTCCAGATGGTCCTTTCAGAGAGACAAAGTGAGCGTGTGTGATTTGTCAGGATTGAAAGACATGTTCCAAATGTTGGACCAGCTTGTGATTTTATCCAGATCTGCAGAGAGTGAAGAAGCTGCTGCTTGCCGGGGTCTGAGAGATAAAAGTGTTTGACCCATCATTGTCATTTTGCGCTCCCAAGCTAATTTTTGTTGCAGCTGTATAAACAACATGCCTGGTGTTGGCTTAATGGTTGGGGTGGTGGGCTTGGGATCCTGGGATCCTGAGTTCAAATCCCACTCGGCTGTTGAATTAATACCACGTGGGGTTGACTCTGCGTGTCATCCTTCTGAGGTTGGCAAAAATGAGTGCCAGCTTGCTGGTATCTTGTGTCGGAGTGGCGACCCATCCAGGATTCTGTCCAATAGCCAAGGAGATTGCTGAAGAAGCACCAACGCTCTGTGCAGAGTCTGGTCCCGATGGATGGATGCATGAACAACAACCTTCTTGACGTAAAACTAAAGTCGAAGTAATCCCATCTTGATGGAATGACTCAACTTTACTTTCTGTCTGTGTCAATTGTCTACTCTGTTCAATTATAATACACATGAAAGTATAATGATGCCCACTGATGTCTTTGTCCTGCACATCATTTGAGTACAAGCTCCACGATGAGCCTGAGATCACTGTATATAATTAAATAAATAAAATTCACTTTGCAGTTGATTATCCTTGCAAATTAAACTATGTACATCTTCTCCTTAATGTTAGTGGTATGAAATGTGATGAATGCAATGCCTGGAAAAAGTTAGGGTTTATTGCTCTTCGCATCAAACAAAAAAATCAGCTTGTGCCTGGGCACCAAAAAAAGAAAAAAAAATCAAACGTGGAAAAACTATACATTGGATGATAGTCGTAAAACAATTATATTAATTTTTCCAGAAATGAACAGGTAATTTGATGCTAATTGGAGGAGTCAAAACTTGAATTTCCAACCTGGAATCAGAGGCTTCCTTCAGCCGTAGATTGGATCATCCTTCTCCATTGCACTTCAAATCATTACTCTAGCATGGCTCATTGCAACAATAACTTATTTTACTCTTGGAAAAGGAAATAAAAAGGGTTTATGCAAATGGTAATGAGCTTTAAAGATACTTGCACAAAAAAATTCCTTGCGTGCCGCAGGTAATTTGTTCACAGTCTTGATTGCCCTTTTAAGCGAGAATACATCTATTTTCTTTTCTTCTCTGAGCATTTAGAGCACACCACAAAGCTCAATATTATTCAATTTCAAACAATCAATTTCAAATTTCTGAATGATATGGGAATGCCAGGTGTGCACAACTGAAATAGTTGGAAACACGAGGTATTGAACTTGTGACTATCACTTTAATCAGAGAGCACAAGCTGCCTTTATCTGAATAGGCACGGCCATTTAGGTGTTGTATGTGTGTGTTGATGGTTGCTATCTTCATATGCAGGTTTCAAAAGGTGGAAAGGAGTCCTGCCAGGGCTCAAAGTATCCACATCCATGTGTGCATGCATACAGTGTGTGTGTGTGTGTGTGTGTGTGTGTGTGTGTGTGTGTGTGTGTGTGTGTGTGTGTGTGTGTGTGTGTGTGTGTGTGTGTGTGTGTGTGTGTGTGTGTGTGTGTGTGTGTGTGTGTGTGTGTGTGTCCCCACTGTATGTGTATGTTCTGATTCTGATGTGACATTCTGATCTTCCCAGCAGTAGTTGGTGCAGGAAGTTGGAATTTGGCCAAGGAGCCAGATCCTCCGTGAAGGGCATTGTGGGCCCTTTAACGGACGCCAACTAAAGCAGCAGACGAGACAACCATTTTACGTCTGAGCTCATGCCATACCAAAAAGATCATATGCTTGCGAAGCTCATGCCGAATAGGTGGAGCCTCTGCAACTGTTGAGCTGAGCCATTTTTAAATTTCAATTTCATGTCCACTCACAGAACTGTTTCATACAAATGTGTACATGTATATATGTATGTGTGTGTGTGTATATATATATATATATATATATATGTACATATATATATATATATATATATATATATATATATATATATATATATGTACATATATATATCTTCTTCTTCTTCTTCTTCTTCTTTTTCTTTCGGCTGCTCCCATTAGAGGTCGCCACAGCGGATCATCCGTTATGATCTGCATAATGATTTTTGGCACAGGTTTTACTCCAGATGCCCTTCCTGACGCAACCCTGGTCACCTCTTACGACACAGGGATATGGTATACCTATTCTAACCGGGGCATACACCGGGCCCAGTACACTGGTACTCAATTCGCCGACTCACTTCGCCGGTATATATAGAAATATACATATATATAGGGTGTCCCAAAAAAATATACAACTTTTAAAATGCTTCATTTGATCCTAAAAAAGCAGAAATTTTGTCACCAATGCTTTATTTCTTGTTGCAGAGACCCTGAAGTTTATTTTTATACCAAGCAAACACCAGAAAAATGCCAAGACTGGCCGTACAACAACGGACGAAAATTGTTGAACTTTGGCACCAGACGAAAAGTGTCATCCAGGTGCAACCTCTTTACTCGAGACATTTCGGCATCCACTTGCGCCATGCACCAAACTTTCGGACAACAAAGTGCACCATCGCAAAGCTTACCAATGTGGGAACCATCTGTGACCTTCACAAGGGTCACAGTGGTCAGAAGAGGACAGGTCGTAGTGAAGAAAATGTGGAAATGGTGAGACAGGTGGTCGTTCAGAGTCCAAAAAAATCGATTTGACGACTTTCTGCCGAGACAAACATTCATAAGAGCACCGTTCAGAGGATCCTTCGCCAAGACATTCATGCCTTTCCATACAAAATTCAAACGGAAACGGTGCTTACTGATCAACAGAAACGCAAACGACTAGACTTTGCAAATTGGTTCTCAGGAAAGTTGGAGGAAGATGCAGACTTCCTCAAAAAACTTCACATGACGGACGAATGCCATGCTCACTTGTCCTGGGAGGTAAACAAGCAAAATTTTCGGTACTGGGGAACTGAAAATCCTGGTAATGCATCAACTGAAACGGTTCTTCGATCTGTTCTTAAAGTCATCATGTGGGTGGCAGTTGGTTGGTGTGGGATAATTGGTCCATACTTCTTTGAAGATGACCAGGGACGCACTTGCATGGTAAACAAGAGGAATTATCGCGAAATGATTCAGGAATTCTATCTGCCTGAGCTCCGTACTCAGGCCCGTAGGAGAAACAACCTGATCCAGATGAGAAC